>NC_044051.1:17338035-17638035 GCF_902167405.1 Gadus morhua | reverse complement strand
CAGCTGCGCACACTTGTAGGGAGTCTGTGATTTATAAAGCAAAGATTGCGTATGGTGTGCGTACGCAGGGTTTTATAAATCTGAATGGCGTACTGGTGTTAGGTCAGGAGTACTGGCGCACGCAAAACTTGGCTTATGGGCGTACGTACACTTTTTGTAACGATCCCACGCACAGTTTTATGAATGACACCCCTGGGCTGTTCCGGTGGGTGATTAGCATGTAGTTCTGTCTGAGGAAAAATACTTTATTACAAAACTGTTTACAGCAAAGACTAACTCAACCGGGGAGGGGTTTACAAAAACATGAGTTATCTTAAAGAGTAATCATGAGTATGCTTGAAGACGAGGAAAAGTGTTCTCTGTCTCACGCTTATTGAGATGGGCATGAGAATGCAAACATCCATGGCTTGTGTCTGGTGCCCTGAAGTACGTTCAGAGCAAGGCAGGTCATGGCAGGAACAGGCAGGGTCTTAAAGCCTGTTCAGCACTGGGACTTGGAGTGAGGTTCTGCTTGTTCCTGTTGACCAGTATCTTGCCTCAACAGGAAGTGATGTCCATGGACGAGGAGAGCACCTCCTGCTACGGCCTCCTGGAGGCGGAGCGGTGCCACCTGCTGGTGGGCCGCCCGGGCCACTACGCCCTGGTGGGCCGGCCCCTGAGCCAGGCAGCCGCCAAGAGGCTGAGGCTGGCCGGTGTTCGGGAGCCCCGACCTCAGCAACCCGCTGGGCTACAACCTGAGGGTGTACTGCGTGGACGACACCCCCCACGCTCTGCAGGTGAGGGAGGGGGGGGGGGGGGGGGGGGGGGAGGAGAGGGAGGAGGATGATGATGAAGAATTGGTGATGATGACAACGATGAGAGGGTGATGATGATTTTGAGAAGGAGGAGGCAAAAAAAAGGAGGCTGATCATGATCATTTTAACAGTTTAAGTGTCTTATGATTATTTGCAGGGTTCAATGATATGTTCACATTAACATAAGCGTCTTTACGTGGTTCAGACGATGCTTTCATCCAAATTGGGTCGCTACTTGATGCAAGAAGTACTGTAATTACTGTAAACTCAAAGTTTCTGAAAATGTGTACGTTTCTAAAATCCCATGGAGCAACTGGGCCAAGTTCCTCATAACACGAGGTTAGAGGCCGTCATCCTCCATCCAGTCACAGCAACACAGTGCAGATGTACTTTGTAAACTCTTTTTAATTGCCTTTGTTCTGCTGGGTGATTAGACATGAGTTGCGAGTTTGGTCCCCCAGCCAAGTGCTTCCTTCCTGGAAGTTTAAGACACATGAACTTTATCTGGTTGTTTCTCCTCCACCTCCGTTTAAAATGCGCCCGTCCAGCCCACTGAAGCCACGGGGGGGAGGTGCTTAGAAGCGCCAAAGAGGGGATTTTTAATTACAAACACTAGAGAAGCTTGGCGAGGTTTTTGTGAAATTGTGAAAATGAATTAAACTGTAAAACAAAGCGCCATTATGCTATAGACTTTAGAGTATCTGTGGTTTAAAGGCTGGGTTGAACTTGAATTTCAAAATATAAATCTGTTGTATTTTGAAATGTTGAAAGTATAGACCTTTGCGATTATTCTTCAAAACGAGGGCTAGTCAATTTTGAAAAATGAATTAAAGTGTAATCAGACAACACAGTTATATGCTATAGACCCTAGAGTATCTGTGGTATAACGGCTGGGATGAATTTCGAATTATAAATATGTACAATCCATAACGTTAGCTCTCTGACTTATAGCTCAGCGGACTAGAATACCTCCCGTTGCCAAGTCGTAGCTAAGGTCTGTCCTATTTACAGGAGGAGTGAACAACGTTTCCATTGCATAAGAGCCTTACGGGAGGGTAATGATTGTTCCAGGATTTAGTCAAACCCTCAGGCGTTACCAGGGAAACAAAATTAAGGCATGTGAAAAACTTTATATTTGGATTGTAAAACACATGAAAATATAAATGAATGATCTTAATTTATTTTCTTTGGCAAGTGACCATACACGATAATGCCCTTCGAGTTGTCCAAAACATGTTTGATCGATCGTAATTAATGGGGACCACTTTTTGAGGGAGATGAATTAAAACAGAATATACATTTAATAAGCATGCAATACGAATAAGAAAAGCATAATTATTCAAGTATTTGTATTGTTTTATTATGTTGGCAAGCAAGAAGTAGAATAAACTGGATAATCACCTCAAGGCAGGGCAATAAACAGTTTTATATGCCCGGCTCGTGGAAGGTTACCGGTCCAAGGTAAGCCGTCCACGAGCCGGGCATATCCAACTGTTTATTGCCCTGCCTTTAGGTGATTATCCCTTACTTACCAAATGTCGCAATGAGGTGCATTCAGACAGTGGGTAATTATACCTGCGCAGCTAGCGATGATATTATGATATTGATGCGCTCCATTTTTATGCAAGGCGATTTTTTGGTATATATTCATCTGATTGTCACTTGGCAAAGTAGGGTTGTCATTTTTTGGAAAACGATGTATATAATAGGTTGTTTAGTTTAGGTTCCTGGGGATTAGTTGCTAGGTTTAGATATGAGGTTGACTTATAAGTTTACAAGGTTGAAGGAAAGAAATCCATGATGATCTACAAGAAGCAGACATCATGGGGAGGGCAGTCTTTATCATCTGTCAGGTCTTACATGCTAAGAACAACTGAATACTTAAAAAGAAAATCAGAGGAAGAAAGGATTTCCCCCATGGTCTGAATCACACAAATAAAAGTCAGGATCTCTTAAGCATTCACTCAAAATGACCTGTGAAAGGATGTCTCGATTAGTACTACAAAAACATATATGTGCTTCTGTAATAGTCCTCAGAAGGCCTTTGTAAGGGTCTGAACCATAGACCGTATGAAATAGGTTAGAACCATCAACAGCATGAGGAAGCTGAAGCCAGGATACTGCAGTCATTCACACCGGCCATTATCTGGTTGTTAAAGAGTTCTGGAGGGAGGATTTATCACTTCCCCTACACGTGTAAATCACACACACACACCACCCCAGTATGGAAATACGAACATTAAAGGGCTTAGAATAACTCAACCAGACTTTGACCTTGATTATAGAAGAAAAATCTGCTGATGTTGATCAGAGACTAAGATGATCCGTCCAAGGCATTTATTATTCAAGCAGTTTTATTGCCTAGATCCATTAGGCTAAGGTTGATGAGGGTGGATCGATACATTTATTTTAAACATTGTGGTTCACTTAAAGGGTCATGCTATTTAGTTTTTTCTTCTATATGATTAGCAGCAGAGACACGATCAGCCGTTGATGGCTCTTGGACGAATAATGAAGCCACACGGCTAGGCTATCTGTGTAACCTAATTAGCAAACACATTTACATTTACGACATTTACCGAAAGAGTCCATTTCGATTCATTGAGTGCACTTTGTGTGTGATGCAAACAAAGAGATTAAAAGAAAGGTTGAATATGAGAGGGAAAATGCAGTGGTGGTTCTACCATTGAATAACACCCGGGTGAGATATTTATAGACAAACTTATTTTTCTCAATTGCAAGAAATTCGAGTGTTGCTCTATACCACGGGCGTGCCGTCCATTTGGGCAAGTGGGGTGGCGAACTACTTGCAAAAGCATGCGCCCAAAACAATTGTTTGCAAATCATTGCTCCAAGTCCCTTTTCAATAATGTGATTGTCACATTGGCTATCTATGGTTTGTCTAGGCTTACAGACTATTTTTGGTCTGGTGTCATCAAATTTTGGGTGATGATTCTAGATGATTTTAACGTCTCATGCAATTTTGGGGCAGGGCAGCTCAGCGATCGCGTTCCTCTGTATGTTTATCCCATAACCCTGCAGGCTTCAATAAGTATTTCAATCCTCGCAGTGGATCCCACGTTCCCCCCCTTGTCCGTTCCACTTCGGAGACGCAGAGGTGAACTGTCCCCTGCGCCCCCCTCCCCTTTCCCCTTCTCACACAGCTTCTGTTCACGGCACCTTCCCAGCAAGCAGGGGCATCATCAGCCGGAGGGGGCACCAATATGCCAATTCCCCACACAGTGATATGATAGATAGGCCTAAGAGAAAACCGTGCAGATGTTTAGCCTCGTATTTAGTTTGCTCTGGACATATGCGTTCCACCTGTTCAGACAGAGCTCCAGCAGACCTGTCCCAACCGTTTATCTACTGTGGGGCCGTTATGTACAAAGACTGTTCAGAGGATAGCCCCATGTTTGGTTTCTTGTTGCTCAGATTGGTTGTAGGTCTAACCGATTGAATCCAGAGGCCTAGTTTGGAATCGATCCGGCAGAGAAGGTTTGACGGTATTAAAGGGGAGGTTGACCGTCGATGAGGATCTCAGCCAATCACAGCCTTCACATACACACTTAAGGCCGTCTGAAGTGGCCTGAACACAACCAATGCTATGTAACAGCCGGGGAACGGTTGTTTTGTAACTGCCATCAGGTGTTTTGCTCGCTGCTTTTGCCTTGTAGAGCGCCTCCCTCTTTTTGTTGTTTGTTTAAGTTAAAAAGAAACAACAAACTTCGGACTGAATTCACCGGCGTCTTTGTGCGGTTAAGCCGTTCTGCGTTGGTAACAGTAAAAACATCTGCTTTCATCTGGGCTTCAACAGTAAGGCAGGGTAACAGTCATTACAAATAAATAAAACAAGCACCAAAAAAATTATCGCACAGCAGATTGACAATCGGAAGGTATTAATCACTGATGAACACAGATTATTATCAATAATGCTCAAACTGGAAAGTGCTCGCCATGTATTGATGTTTTCACATTTTGTTCTGTGACTTTTGTTGCATGGTCTCTCATAAAGGATAATAAAACAATCATCCGCTCTGTGCTTATTGAGTCTCTCTCTCTCTCTCTCTCTCTCTCTCTCTCTCTCTCTCTCTCTCTCTCTCTCTCTCTCTCTCTCTCTCCTCTGTTGGCAGGAGTTCCCGTTCGTTGGGGCCGGGACCACCACCTGCTGCAGGGTGCCTTCTCCCTGGAGCGCCTCGGCAACGCCCCCACAGCTCTCCTGCAAGATCAGCATACTGCAGGTCAAAGGTCGAGGGCATATCCTCCAGGTGTACACGCCGGCGGCGGAGGTGAGCCCAGAGAGTGGATTATGAGAAGGGGGGAGAAAGGAAGAGGGCAAAAGAGGGAGAGAGAAAGGGGGAGAGGGAGGGGGGGAAGGAATGGGTTAGAAAGTGATGGAAGAGGGCAAAAGAGGAAGAGAGAAAGGGGGAGAGGGAGGGGGGGAAGGAATGGGTTAGAAAGTGACGGAGAGGGATAAAGAGGGAGAATGGGGGAGAGGGAGAGGGCAACAGCTTGTGTTCCTCTACGAAAAGCCACGGAGCGAGGAAGACTTTGTTTAAAACAGAGTTTTCAAACTAGACATGCTTTAGTCTCATTGTTGTTCCATTACTCTGAAAATAGACCTTCATTTTACTCCTCTTTCTTCTTCTTCCTCTCTGGTCCAGCAGAGTGAAAAGGGACCGATTCCTCTCTTCCCACTGTCCCCTCAACTCCGAGTCAGGGTCCAATGCCTTCAAGATCCCCCCGTCCATCCATCAGTGCATCTGTGTCACCTTTGACTCGGCCAACTCCAAGGGCAAGGACTGGCAACTGCTCCAACACCACGTACACTGGTAGACAGGTGAACACTACGTAGACATACACCTCATAGAAATACAACACGTAGACGGGGAAACACCACGTAGACGGGGGAACACCACGTAGACGGGGGAACACCACGTAGACGGGGGAACACCACGTAGACGGGGGAACACCACGTAGACGGGTGAACACCACGGAGACGGGGGAACACCACGTAGACGGGTGAACAACACGTAGGGCTGCTCGGCACGCGGGGTTGATGGTTAATTCAAGGCAACAGCAATATCTTATTTATCATAGCTGCTGATTACTGCACACTGCACAGCATGGAGCGGAGCTCATGTTCAACAGCAATGATTGCATGCTAATCTGTTTCCTTAACACTGCTTCCTCAACGCTTCCAGAACATTGTGACCCGGGGGTCTGCATCGCATCGCGCTCTGCAAGTTTGTTTTTCCTCCGTTCTCATTAAGAAGGGCAACAATAGCGCACCGTCACTAGCTAACAACGCTGCGTATGACTCAGGGAAAAAACAAGCACAAACTCTCTCACCACTGTCTCCTCCACCTGGCTCCAGCTATTACTTCGAGGTCGTTACACGTTTCCGAACCACGGAAACACTATGTTTCTGTTGTTCGGACGATGTTCACGATTCAGAACGAACACACGGTTCTAGAGGAAGCATTATCAACTCAGTCCAGACCACCGAATCATGAGTGTTGTTTGCAAGTAATCAAGTTTATATGATTTTTCAGATCATTTTTTATTGCTCATCACTTAATTGGATGGCGCTGGGTAATGTGAGCATCAAAAGGGTTGCTCTGAACCGACGCTTTTCCGAAAGAGATGCAATGTGTGAACATTTCCACAGCTGGATTCTGACACGACAACACCAGGCGTGGCAAGAATAGCAAGAGTTTAACTGCATGCGTAACCCAGTAAAAGCCCACCAGCAGGGGTAATAAAGTAATGTACCTTGTTAAGCAGATTTTCTTTGCAATTATTTCTTAAGGGGGCTCTGGCTTCACTAAAGCGTCCTCACCTTAATGATTAGAGGGTGGGGCTCTGGCAGGCCGGCACATGGGAAACAGTGCCTGCTGGATGCAGGCTACCATTAGATCCTAAATATGGGGGATTTGATTCTATAATGCATTTTTCCCTGCAAGCAATTAGGTGTGTTTATGTGGATCCTTGCAAAGGACTCATTAAAACTGCAAAGTAAACTCCAAAAAATTATATATCGACGTCAACATTGTCCAGCTTTATTCGATAATAAACACTATCTCAGCCACTTTCAATTCTGGAATAAAATACATAAAATATTTGAAAGTAAACAAACCTCTAATCTACTTAAATATAGTCAGGGACCTTGTTGAAACTTTCATTTGGAACATAGTTGGAAAAGTTTCAAAACTTAGTATGCAACATTGTTTATTTTTGCTGATTCTTATTTTCCATATTTACCTTTCCATCCTCCTCTTTCCACCGGCCTCTCCCTCTCTCGCACACATTTCTTGCTCTCTCTCTCTCCCTCTTTCTACCTCCCCCTCAAACCTTCCATCCCTCTCCTCTACTCCCGTCAGCGGTCATCCTCAGCCTGTGGGAGACCCAGCACCAGACCTCGGGGGACGTGGACTCCCTGGCCTGTGCTCTGGAGGAGATCGACAGGGCCCCGTCACCCGGGATATTCACCCCACTGGGGCAGGGCAGCGACCGGCCAAACTCTGGATTCTCTTAAACACAAAACGCCTTTTTGGAGTTCACGTCGGGAGGACAAGGACCCAGACCTCTGTAGGGGACTTGTAAGTTGCATGAGCTCTGGTGACGATCCTGTGTTGGAGCTACAGGATGATGAGGAGGAAGAAGAGGAGCAGTTGCAGTGGTAGTGGCGCCCGTCTATAAGTTCCACCCAGAGGGGGGGCGGTCGAGGTGGAGGAACACCACCCAGAGGAAGACAAGGGTCAGACAGAGAAGGAGATCCTGGAGGCTTTGTTCCGCCTGTGGTGTCAGTCATTCCGATCCACGCAGCGCAGCCACAGGGAACAGCTCGGAGGAAGAGAAGGAATGCTGAGGTTCTTCACTTAGCTTGTATGTCGAAACAAAAAGATAATAACCACTGCTCTGGTCTCAGCGGAATGCTCCAACCTGCTGTGAATGCTGGAGCAGGAATGCCAACGCAGGCCGGGAAGAGAGGGCTTCCCTCGGGGGGCTGGGACGGTTCAAGAATACTAAGAAACGCATGCAGCTCGGACTTCCTCTCGCTGCACCCCTAAGGATCGACCTCACTACTTATTTTATTTGGGGGGGGGGTCTGCCAAAATCGTAGTATTTTATGTCTCTGCTCGTATTCTTTTCATTCATGTTTTATTCCCTGTGTTTCTAACGTTACAAAGACATAGTGAAACTCGGCGAGATCATCATTCATCGACTCCACTCCGATAGTGAGTTAATCAAACGGTTCATCTGATCATCAAACACTAAACGGATCACACGGTGAAACGGAAGACCCCTAAGAGAGGAGGGATGTGTGTGAGCAGGGATTTTGGGAAGTATTATAATATCGCCTTGCGGTAAAAATAAATACAGTTTCTAACACACACAGAAACACACGAGTACACAAAATGAAAGGCTTTCTCTTTCACTCACACATAAATGGAAACACACACGCGTACAGAAAAACCACTCGCACAGAAAGTGACACACACACACACAGGAAAAAAACATTTGATCTCTCTCATAGGGACAAACACACACACACACTGACAACTGTGATGGAAAATCTACATGTTGTTAAGCTTTTGGTCTATCTATGAACTTAAGTTTTGGTACTATTTTGTGTGATGCATATATTGCCTGCCTTCTACTCTCCTTTTGGGTCATCTAACGTGTGAACCTTCCAGGGTTGTGTGATGCGTTTTATTGCCTGCCTGTTCCTATGTTTTCGTGTCTTGTAAATCATCTTCCATGCAATCCTTTGATGTGTGGGCCTGTTCCTCGACCCTCTGGCTAGCGTCAACGAAGCCAGAGGGTTACATGGCACGGCCACCACCCCCTCATTTGGCATCCAGGGGAGCTTCAATTGTAAAGATTACCATCTGGTAAACAAAGGCTTTTGGTTTATTGGGGGACACACCCCCTCCAGAACCCATCCCAAGTGAATAAGAACTCACGACTCTGGACAATCGGTGGACTTGTCTGAGCGTACCTTCAGAGTATGAAGTAAGACGCAACGAGAAGCTCCCATCTGAGGCCTCAGATTATTATAATGTATGCTTGTTTTATTGTTTGTTGATGCATGTTGTGATGTATCTTTGTTCGTACTTTTATTACAAATATATATGACCACCAATTGTCAACAGTATTGTGTGCTTTTTGCATCTAAACATCTCATCTGTCTTAGACGCAAACTCTGATAGAGAAATTGCCACAACACAACTCCCTCATACACAGAAACACACACACACACACACACACACACACACACACACACACACACACACACACACACACACACACCCCAACAACTAACTAACTCTCAGAATACTGGTCTTACATGCATGTCATGTTGTTGCCGTAAAGTCGGATACTATTGCAGATTATACCGTTGGGCGTCGCTTTGAGATCTTTTTGTTCAGTACTTTTCTGTGAGTGGTACCATGCCATTGCTTTGCGGAGGAACGTCTCATGTTAGCCCTCATCAGGACTCGTTCTCCCACCCCAAGGCACTAGGCAGGGCCAGGTACCCCTGCAGAACCCTCTAGAACTGTGTTCTAAATCCAATCCCCAGATTTGAATCCTAAATAAACTATAGCAAACACACCTGACGTAATTTAGGATTAGTATCTGGGGATCTGTGCCACGTTCGACTCGGCCAACTCCAAGGGCAAGGGCCGACAACAGCTGGCCCAGAAGACGTGTTTTGCCTCCTATGTTGTCTCTGGGTCCACTTTAGAAAATGAAAAAAACTTTTACGCCATCGATTCATGGATGATATATTTACGACGGAGTATTGGGGCCACACATGAAGAAAAAAAATATTTTTGCAGTGACGAGATTAAAGTCGACACGTCGACTTTAAAGTCAACATATCGACATTAAACCCGAAATGTCGAGGGTAAAGTTGTAATGTCATGTCGACTATAATCTCGACAAGTCGAGATTAAACTTGAAATGTCGAGAATAAGTTGAAAAATTATGTCGACTTTAAGGTTGACATTAAATTAGCAAGCGCTCCAAAGGGCCTCCAAAGGTTTGTCGTGAACGCGCACAACCCTGTGTTAACCAACCCCGACTTGAATGAACTGATGCATAACCGGTGCTGTGGAACCGAAAACTCTGGGTTGGTCGGCACAGGGTCAATCAACCTAGAGTTCATCGTTAACTCAGTGTTTGTTAAACCTCCGTTCGTGGAACACCCCTCAGATCAGATAGGAGGTTTGTGTCTTTGTGTACCAAGAAAGGATGAGGCAACTTCTCCAGTGCACACAAGCAATGCACTGTATTGTAATTCTCACGCATTCCTTTTCTCTCCCACTTTTGATTCTTCTTTCGGCTAACAGCTTAAAACATCTCCAGTACTCCTCTCATATACATTTTGAAAAAATAGCCTAAATACTAATAATGTAATCACTTTTTGTAGTTTTCTCTGCTTTACTTAAACTCTTAGACTAAACACAAGCTTCATAATTCACAATGCTCCACTCTTTTTCACAATGCCCCCCTAACGTACTATAACATTTACTATACATTTGCAGGAGGACTCTGGAGCACCTCTTCAAGAAGATGAAGGCTAACTTGGCCCATATGTGCTCAAGACAACGGGTGTGCTCAAGTTGCTCAAAATTGATAAATGAAGTGAGATTTATTGTACACATTTAGAATTATGTCTGTTCATTAATACAGTTTGTTTATTACATTTAATCATATTCTTTGTATCATTATTTTACAGGAAAGACACCAACACTGGTTTATATAAATAAAGTTCAGTTGGAGTGAAGTCTGCTGGGTGTTCTTCCTCTTTTCAGTTGGAAGTTCTCATGATTTGACACATTGTCCGTTGTGGCGATTTGCTATACAAGTGCATAAAGTTTGAGTTTTATGAATGACAATACAAATTTTCCCATGAAGACTTCCAACAGTCAATTTATTAGGTGAAAAACACAGACAAAAGGTATAAAAAGGTATAACCTTGTATAAAAAGAAGTGCACATCATTCGTTCAAAAGCAGGACATCAGAACAGGCTAAAGATGCTAGGCATGCAATTATGTCAAGTTTTAAATAAAGCTGCATAAATCCATTTCCAAGCACCACAGGGCAAAGGGAGTACATTCCAAAAACGATCTTGTGAAGCAACTTGACAGCTATACCACCCCTCAGTGCCGCCCCCAAACTATATTTCCCAAAACAAAAATCGCATCCACCGCACTTCAGAGGACTAACTCAATAAAAAGCAGATTGAATGGAGGCGTTGCTCATTGCCTGTCTGTCAGCGTGCATGAGTACAACTTTTGTTCCGTGTAACATGCTCTCCATTTAACATAAATTCTCACTCAAAGTGTTGACTTTAGGGGCACTTTAATAGCCAGGTTGCGATTCCAGAATCACAAAACCATGGTCATTTAAGTGGGGCGAGTGGGGAAGAGGACCTGGGGACTGAGGGAGTGGTTAAGAGCTCCATCTGTGCCCTGGAGTCACAGTGTGCAATTCTTAAACGGGTAGCCTATGTTGTTCTTGCGATGTGATCCGGAGCAATTGGTCTGACACGGATTTAATCGTACCCTTGTCGTGCACTAAGGGACATGACGAAACAATTTATGACGCGTTTTTTACCTGGTCGAACAATCCGTTGAGCAGACTGAGATGGGGGAGTGTTATGTAGCGAAGATCCCCACCATGGCGCTGGTCCTGTCCACAGACAGAGTCCCCTGGCCGTAGTCCCACAGCACATCTATTGGAGAATAAGAATAAGTATTGATCTTGTGTGTTTGTTGGTGCTGCGGTGGTGCTTTTATTATCAGATTACATTAACACGAGCAAATGGGTTAATATGGGGGCGATCACACAGAATAGTACTAGGCAGCGGCCGCACTGTTGTCTGTGGTACGGAGAGCCTGGGCTGAGCTCCCCTTCTTGTGATGCAACTCAACGCATACCATTTGAAACATGTTTACTTTGAGTGCCGGGCACAGAACAGCGCTGCTTCACAAAGAAACGTAGAAAAGGGCTTGATCAAATTTCAAACAACGTTGAGAAGCTGATTCGGGTGGTGTAGGGATAATCAAAATCAAATCAAACAAAGGCACGGCGTATTGTCCAATCAATTTCACTGTTGAATAGTTTATAGTTTATAAGGGCAGAATTGTGCTCGGTGCGATTGGCCCCGTTTCTCTAGATTGCTTTTTGGCAATAATATGAGCGTTTAAACATTAGACCCATTCCGTCGGTTAGGGTTAGGGTTAGGGACATCTTGAATTTTTTGACATGGCTAATGTGCTTTTCCAAAAGAGGGGCTCTTAAGGTATATGCATGCACATTCTGGTGTTTATATCACCATTTGAACGATTCTTCAGAAAATTGCATTTATCCGCTGCACTATTGGTGACGTCGAGGAGGGGGCTCTGGCTGCAGGAAGCATGCAGGTTCCCCTTGGACATCAGAGATGGAACCCAGCGTAGCCATTTTGCAACTCAAGGACGCCTACCAGAATACATGCCAAATATGATCCCGGTGCCCAGGAAGGCCCCCAACGTCTGGAAGAGGAAGTAGACGGGGAACTTCCTCCATAGCAAAGGGCAAAGGTCAATGCCGGGTTCAGGTGACCACCTACGGAGTGCTAGCCTGGCCATTGCCAGACCAAGCTCCATCGGAGTTTGCACGTTGGTCTGGGGAAGCTGCTGTCATTTGATTCAGCACAATAGGCGGCCCTAGTTCAAATGACTGTGCGCAATTGGCTGCTTGCCGTCGCTTCCCTTTCGTCATTGTGTTAAACAAGCCAATAGCGCGCCAGGGTGAAAAGCTAGCTTGGTTATTTGCTCCTGCAAATCGTATCGAAACTAGAAAGAAATGTGTTGCTCTTCTCCAGACCGTTCTGCAGGGCAAACTCAATTGTCCTGCAGAATGGGCGGGGCTAACCAGTCTAAAGGAGGGCGAGAAGGACAGAAACATGAGACTTCCTAAACAGGACTCCTAAAGGAGATCTTGGCTATGATCAGTGATTCATGAGCAACGAGAGGGAGAGATGGAGGCCCTCTTATCTTCTTAGAGAATACTCTTGCCCCTGATTCTCAAAGCGCGAATGCAGCGCCAAGCCCATCTCCATGTAATTGTGGGTTGCGTGGGAGACCCTGGTTAAACGGAAGGGAGGTCTCTGTGACACACACTAAATTGGAAGGAACAAATGCCCTACAAAAGTCAATGTTTTTCTGAACCAAAAAAAGGAAATCTTGGAGGGGAAGTGAACTGCTCCGATGGCTCGTTCAAACGTGTGCTTGTCTACTGCTGCTGGCATTCACACCCTTGCCCCGTCTGGGTGGGAGGTTTGTAATTACCCTCCGTGTGTGTGTGTGTACTGAGACGGGAGGTGGGTCAGGTTCGATGGGGAGCACTCATACTTATAGGAAATGATAAGTGTTTGTTTTTTATGTCTTCACTTCTGACACCGTCATGCGCCGCGTTGAACGCTCCCCTTCCTCCATCTTCTTTGTATTCCTTTGACACAGCGAGTGTTTGCAGCGCCGATGACGGGCGGCTGTCATTCTGATTGACAATCAGCGTGGGGATCTACTCCTGTAAGATAAACACTAAATACTGCACTCACCACCACTCACGTCCATGATACTGAGGAGCTGATTTATAAATCCCACTAAATCTTACAGACACAAGCAACCAAACAATTGGATTCTTTGGGATATAATCAAATTCGCTCAAACATTGAATTAATGCGAGCCATCCACTCCCCCCCCCCCCCCCCCAATAGGTTTTCCTATAATACTCTATACACCACTGTAACACCCTCTTACCGGACTGCTGTCCATTGACGAGGATACAAAACGTGATGGCAAACCCAAAGGCCTGGAAGACGTGAGGAAGGCGCCGTGGGAACCTCAGCTGAGAAGGATCTGGGCCACCGAGCCGCAGCCAAATGTCTGCAGGAGGAGGGAGAGACCGCTGAAACTGTTCTCACCTGGACCACCAACCTGGTGGGGGGTCCCACTGCGCCCGGTTTCCTTCTCAGCCAGGAGAAGGAAACCTCGAAGTCGTGGAGATGTTTTTGTGGGTGTTTTGGGTGTGATTGTTATTCTGTTTTTTTGGAGAGGTGATGGGACTTTTAACATGAGATACACGACTTTAATCATGGAAACACATGCTTGGGTCTTCCTGATGTCAAGGAGGGGTTTCCCTCTCGGTTTTTCTGTGTTTTGCACAGCAGCCGCCTGCTGCTGACATCACAGAGAGAGAACCACCCAGCTGGTGTCCTCTCTGGATATGTTGTCTGTGGGATCTCAGAACGCCCGATTACAGACTATTTACTCTTCCCTTGGTGTGGATTCGTTGGTCTCTAAGATGTTAATATTGTGAAGCATTTGAACTATATATCATTCCCGAAATTGACTTTAAAAATTTTGTAAAGTTGAAAATGTTGAAAGATGTTGAAAGTTACTTATCTATCTTATCTATTTCAGGAGATTTAAAACCAGTTTTGTAAGGACATAATCTCAGCAGCATCCAGAGCTGTGGAAATTCTAAACCGCCAAAGGTCAGAAGCTGTGTGCCGCAACCGGATGTCTTTGGAGAGGACATTGCCGATATTTGGATAAGATCAATTAATCTTCTAAATTAGTTAATGAATAAAAATCCTCATTGCAGATAGTGATGCATTCGCACCATACTTTTTATTTCATCCAATCACTGTAATAATAATGCAATGCAATAATATCCGGGTGATCCTTTACACTTATTAACATGTCCTTTCTAAATGAATAATAAAATATGGGATAAAACCACAATAGTCTGCATGAAAGTTTACATAAAAAACGTAATATTGTTGATCTGTGGTTTGTAAGGTACCGTCAAGCAACGCGTTGTGGTGCCTTGTTCACGTTTGTATTCATGAATCAGTGACCGGCCATGTTTAATTGATTTGGTACAAAGCAGATACCCCCTATTTGATTGTACTCTTCGATTCCCCCCAGCCTCACTTGTAGGTTGCTTTGGATAAAAGTGTCTGCTCAATCTATATCGATCTATTTTCAAAACCACAAGCTCACCACCAGAACCAGGGTCCCCAGGCACTCTGCCAGGCTTTTCCATCATGAGGAAGTGGCAAGTATTAATTCGGGCTAGCAGCTGTGAGCTACTCGATGGGTAATAGTCTGTGACTTTCTTGCTCAAGAAATGTCTGACTTAAGTATGACTCTATCTCCACCCACTCATACCCTCTCTACAGGCACTGGGATAATAAGGTCTACACCCCTTTATTTTTCCACTTGATCTCTTCCCCGTTTCTATGCTAACACTGGCAAAACAGCCAGAAAAATATATCTGATTTACATACTCGTTGGCTTATGAGCAGTGATTAGCCAATTTATTGTTTTCAAAGAAACCCACTTCACGTAAAACAATAGGCCAGAGCTATAGAGAGAGAGAGTTGCGACACGCTTTGATCTCGCCGACAGGGTGGTCACGTGGTTGTCACTTGGTTCATGTAAGCCTCAATAGTTCCAAACACGCCGCGCTGTCAATGATATTCTATGGGGCGACAGCAGAGTTTTCAATATTGAATGGTAAATATGAATGAAAAAAACACATACAAGTATTTGTCTGACTGTTATTGCATTATTGCATATTTGTAAATGTCAGTTTTACATTTAGAGCGGTTGGGGGACAACTGAAAGCTATCTATAAGTATTACTTAGATACTTTTTTAAGTTTGAGGGAAAGCTTCACGTTCGAGTTAGCATACTATACTGGCTTAACCTTAACTAACCTTACATCTGTATTGAAATCAAAGTATTCAAGATGTTTTACCATGATCATTTTAAGATATAAGCCACACAAAGTATCAAATATATTAAAGAATAACAACTCATTACGCTTGGATGAATGAAATAGTATTCTTTTTTATTAAACAATTAGTGTGACAAGAACAAGTGAGTGCGATTCAACAATGGACACAGCAGGGAACCCTATATACTTCGGGCAAACCCTTAACACATAACGTTGCAAATATACTATACTTTATGCTATTACGATACCTATAATAGCCCTGAGCAAATTCAAAATAGGTTTAGATCAATGGTCATACCATGGTTGGCTGTGCAACGTGTGGATGCTCCAATCGGTCCGAGAAGGGTTACCACATGCATGGCTTCCCCAAGGACCAAGAGCGCAGGAAGAAATGGATGGCAATGGTCAGCCGTCAAAATTTACAAGTGACAGGGGACAGCAACAGTCAAAAACTATGCAATGTAAGTAATGTTCACATCACTTGCTAGCATTTCAAAGGGCAAAATAATTCTAAGTGTAGAGAATTATGACTTTTCAATGATATTTGAAGTGCAATGGAAACTGATCTTACATGCCTACCTACAGGTACACTTTGAAGATGACCAATTCACTGCCACAAAAAGAGAAGGGATGTTGATGTTGAGGCCCGATGCCGTCCCAACAGTTTTCATTCATCGCCCTAAGCCGAAGAGGAGGAAACCCCCTTCTGTGAGGGTGCCTCCAGAACCAAGTGCAACGGGCCACACATATTGCGCCAAATTAAACTTCGGTATGATCCATGCAGCTAACAATATTCCCCATTTCATGTAATTTAAGGATAGACTACACTCCTATTGAGATTACATAATTCATATTTGTAGTTTAAAAAACAACCAGAGGTCAGGGATTCTCTGAGGATTTGCACACAATGTAGATAATCTACACATTTCTACCCAATTAACAATTGCCGGTAGATCCATTTATACATTTTATTGGTTTCTGATTGTGGCAGATGATTTAATTCACATTACAGAAATGTTTCACTTTAATTAATTTTCTTACATTGCCTTACATTGGAGATGTCAGTAGTTGCAAATGCAAAGGCAAAATACATATAACAGCAACATTACCTTGTAATTGTTACAGAGATTGAGGGAGAAATTGAGGTGGATTTCAAGAGCGATGAAAAGGACATGACAGGAGACAGAGAGAGCAATCAAGAGGCCACTTTGCCAGGGGCAGGTGATTCAGGGGCAGGTGATCCAGGCAGAAGCGGATCTTCCATTAGGCAAACCTAGGCAAGTGCCTAGGGCCCCAACCAAATCTGTCTTTATTAGGGGCCCCCAAATCTGACCCCCCCCCAGCCATTACTTATGTAAAGTAAAAAAAAAAAACACATTTCTAGTAGAAAAAAATAACAAAAATATCAACATAACGCCGAACTAATGCCTAAATAATAATTTTCCAGCACACATGCCCCCCTCCATTGTGCATTGGACTAGTCCAGAATATGATTACGTAGTAACGCGCGCAGCGCGAAATAACGTACTTCAAACCAAAGCAGAGGGATGCGACTCGGTGAAAATGAAGCGGCGGAATTATGATAGTGGTTGTGCTAAACGAAAACAAAAAGCTGAGAAGAAAAGAATTGCAGATACACTGCCGAAATTGACTTCATTTTTTACACCTGCTGCTGCCACAGCAGCCGCTGCTGAACTTGCGACAGGCTCTGCTGTTGGGGTTCCATACTGCTGCTCACCACTTTTCTCTGATATGAAGACTTTTGAGAAGACGACAACAGTAGGACTTTGTGTTTACAAATGCTTTCTGTCTCACACACACACACACACACACACACACACACACACACACACACAGACACAGACACACAGTTTTACTCACATGAAATGGTGAAGGCAACAGGGAAAATGGACATTTGAAGATGGAGAACTTAACCACTTGCACACCTAAACACACACCCCCCCCCCCCCCTCTGTCTGTCTCTGTCTCTGTCTCTGTCCCTCTCTCTCTCTCTCTCTCTCTCTCTCTCTCTCTCTCTCTCTCTCTCTCTGTCTCTGTCTCTGTCTCTCTCTCTCTCCTGTCACTCACTCACTCACACTGAACCACTGCTTTGCCTGTCTCTCACTCACTCACACAGCCACTGTTATTCCTGTCCACACACAAAATCTTTTCATTGGTCCTGTTTAAATGTAAATGGTGGTTTTCATAGACTCATATCCATTTTGTATTTTAGTTCTGTTAAGTGCAAGATCATTTTGTATCTCTGGCAGAGAATGAAAATTCTTCTCTCTCTCTCTCTCTCTCTCTCGTTTGAGTAATAAACATGTAATTTTGGCAAAGGCTGGAGAAATCTGAAACAGATTTTACTGTGGAGAGTTGAGTGGCAGTGCACTATGGGTTTATTGCGATTCTAAGAGTATTGGGATGGTTATTTGTTTTGTGTACGTGTTTCAAAAATGAGGGCCCCATGTCTATATTTTGCCTAGGGCCCCAAAATGGCTAGATCCGCCCCTGGATCCAGGGGCAGGTGATCCAGGGCCAGCTGCTCCAGGAACCAGACTGCCAGGGACTGATGGGGCGACTGTGGAGGACCTAATAAGGCAACTAGAAAAGTTAATGAAAGGAGAGCAGAGAGGGCTCTTGTAAAACAAAAAAGAATCAATTTGGTACTAAGAAAGAGAAACAATTCAGTCAACAAGAAGTTAAAACGAAACAGCCATACAGGTTAAATTCACCACCCATCATAATCAGCATTGTTGAAGCGGTGGCATCTGTAGGGCTTCATGTGTTGAACATCACCCTTTCCAGGATATAATTAAACTAACACACTGTTATTTCTTCTAGCTATCGCATCATAAAACCCGTCCTTAAATCAACCTAAATGATCCTCGTAATCCAACATAAATAACTAACTAAATAAAAGTTATATTCACTACTGAACTTCGTAATTGTTGGTGTAGATACCTTCACCTGGCGAAGTCGAGCTAACAAACCAGCAGGCAATCGGTCGTCTACCAAGATAAAAATATAGATAATTACGCTATGCATATTCAAATAAATATCAGTATATGCATCCTAAAGGACCTCTAATACAATAGACAGTTGACAATTCAAAAGAGGTAGCTATTTAATCAATTTACCCCTGGAGATATCTTCACAGGTGGTGAAGTTGAGCTAACAAACTAGCAGGCAATCGGTCGTCTACCAAGATAAATATATAGATAATTACGCTGTGCATTTACAAATACATATCAGTATATGCATCTTAAAGGGCCTCTGATACAATATAGACAGTTGACGATTCAAAAGAGGTAGCTATTTAATCAATTTACCTCAGAAGTTACTAGACGGCCAGCAATAGAAATGAATGATCTCCTACGCCGTAAAATGGTTGTTTGGAACTATTCGAGGCTCCATAACCCGGAAGTAGGCGCTACAACGGAGTCCAATGGAAGTGTCGCCACTCTGTTATATCTACCACTCTGCAATAGTCCATATGCACACCACATGACATGGCATGATTAGCATAATACTGAATTAGCATTAGCATATCTATTAGGATAATTTAGTTGTCGACATAATATCACATTCTGAAAGGATTAGTGGACATCAGTCTTTTCAGAAGTCTTTTTAGTTGTGTTGGGTGGTGGCGGCTCTCTGCTTCAGCGACTGTGGATCTTTTTCAGCCAACATAATAAAAGTAAGGAAGCCAGACATCCAAAAAAGACAAGCCCCACTTGACTTTAGGATTTAAAGCTATCTTTTTTTTTCTCTGCTGTGAACAAGGACAGAGGATTGACACCTTTGATAATTGAGCTGATAATAACTTCAAGCCATTGCGAGATATTCTCCTTTAGACGGAGCGTGTGATGGGCCATAGCTACTCTAAAGTTGCCCTTGGCATGAGCTCTTTCTTACTGCTTCTTGTGAAGGAGGACGTTATCGAAAAGGCAGATCGTCACCGAGCATGAGCAACAGAGTGGTGTCTCTGAAAAGGAACCTCAATTCCTCTCATCATCCTTTCTTTGAAAATAAATCCCTCAATACACATTTGTCCATTCTCCCAGTGAATAACTTTAACAAACAAAGCACACGTACTTCACAAACCTAGGATTTGGCGGCATCCCTGAGCTGCCGGACTGCTGCCGAGCTCCCCCCGGAGTACACCCGCCAGAGCTCCCTCCCGGAGTACACCCGCTGCTGCTGTCGGCAGCAGTCCGCCGGGGGGAGCTGGGCGGCAGTCCGGATGATATTCATAATATCATCCGAGGCACACATCGATTTTGGCTCTGATATTAGATATAATGTTATATAAATACCTATATAATATTATGTATACATAGAGCTTCAGGAGTCCGCACACGGTAACAATCCCTCCTCCTCCTGTGGTTCACTCTGATAGCTCATGGGTCAATGGGCAGCAGCTCATTTGCACGATGAAGATACAGACACCAGAAACAGCGCATTCTGAAGGGACATGTTTTCTGGAACTCATATACTATGTTTACTTGTTGAGAAAACACCATAATATGTATCCTTTAAAGCTTTCAAATCCATGCTGTAGGCTTAGTTTGATCAATTCCCTCCGGAAGTTTGATCACTATTAAAAAATGTGTCTGACATTTGCGAATAGTCAGACGGTATGATAATGTATACGCAGCCTGCGCTAGAATCCCCCGAGTGGTTCTCAAACACGTGGAGAGATGTTGAACTTGATGCGAGCAGAAAGTGAAGGTCAGACGAAAGCAATTGCTTTAACTGACAACATTAAGAAAAATTACTTATTGAAGATGAACGAGCGCAGTGAAGTGTAAGACTACTATGAATCGAGCCAAAGCCCAAACAGGGATGAGGCTCCTTTTGTGGGACTGTAGTCAATCAGCCGAATACACGACACAGTGAAGTGCTGCAAATATTTTTCACAAAGGCCATTTGAGTTGTTGTTGATTGAATGTTCTACAATATTCTACAGCAAGGTAGGTTTATTTTTTAATGATTGCACGGGCATAAACCCACTAGTGAAGAATACTAGTACATACACACACACACACACACACACACACACTGTGGCATCCTGCCCCGTAAACCTCGGCCCGGACCAGCCCGAGGGTTGGTCCTGGATGGCCGTTAGCACAGTCACCCACCAGCCGGCGACGGAGAGCACCGACCGAACCCCAATCAGCATGATTGGGGGACACCTGGCCGAAAGCTGAGGAGCCACTATAAGAGGACTGACATTTGGGCAGACCAGACGGGAGCGAGGAAGGAGGAAGCGCTCGTGTCCGCGAGAGGCTAGAGGCCAACGGAGGCCCTAGAGACCATGTTTACTTCGTTTGATTTAAGTTGTCTGCAATAAATGCCTTTAATGGCTTAACCCACACTGCCAAGCGTGATTTATCCCTGGGACCCGGCTCATTCGAGGAGCAGGTTGCCACAACACGCACGCACGCACACACACACACACACACACACACACACACACACACAGTAGCCTAGCGCGCTGAGTAAGCTGCACTTTAGGAGCAGTCCTCCAGAAAGCGGCACAAAAACAACCCAGACGCATGTCACGAGAGAATGTCAATAGCACTAAGACAGGGAGAGAAAAGACAGCAATGAAAACGAGGTGTACGGATGGATTGGACATGAGAAATAGCATTCGCCTCCAAGCCAGAGTGTCTCATTTGCCGTGAAGCTTGTGGCGTTGTGCGAGGAATACATTATGAAAGAACATTATTTGAGCCAAAGCTCAGCACGTTGGTCCTGGCCTTTACACCCCACGCAGCAGAGCCCCCAAGCTTCACAAATGGATAATGGTCCCGCCTGTTCTTTTAGGCGGATCTCTTTTTATTGTTGAAAATATAACTTGTTAGCGCCGCAACCCTACCAAGCTATGGCTCTGCTACGCACAGCTCGTCTTTAATACCAGGAGGATGTGAAAGATTTAGATTTGGGGAGGATTTATGGAGCGGTTATGATACTCCAATATAAAAACAAAATGAAACCAGCACTTGGACGTCTGGCTTGATTTGGATGCAGCAGGTCAACACATTGTTTGGTAGCAAGGACCTGATTTAGTGCCTGGAAGCACTTTTGCTTATATATTGGCCAATTTTTATATCTAACCATCACCATCAGCCCCGTGTGTGAGATTCTGTGAACTGTGACTGTGGAAGGTTGCCCGCTGTCAGAACGCAGAAACAATCTGTTTCCTCACTCCTTCATTTCCGTGCCGGATATGATCGTGACAATAATTGCTTTTTATTTTTCAACTTTTCCCGTCCATCAGACCTATTTCGAGCCGTTACGGGTAGCGGTTGTTTTTTTTCCTCTCAGATTAGGCCATGCATTCTTCTGAAGGTTTTTACTCTTTATATTCCACTGCAGGATTCCCCCGCACAATGATTGGCCCATGAATCCCCCCCGCCGGAGCACCATGTATCCAATGCGGGCACAAGCCAAGTAAAATCCGTCTTGTGAAAGACAGGCGGGAGGAGCCATCTATTTAATCCCACTCCTGTGATTTTATGATTAAAAATCAATCCATGACAAAGCAATGTTTTGTTGTGCACTTAAAGACGGCATAAAAACAAAGTCTGAGCTGAGATCAACAGCCTCAGCCCACACACGAAGCACCAATGATTACCGTGGCGGCGTGTTAATCAGCATAGACTTCTATTTTAATATCCAATCATCTCCCCTCCTCCACACCGGCCGTCGGTGGGGAGCGATTAAGACACAAAATGTATGTTTGTTTATTGTATTGGTCTGGAGATATAGGGCGCGTTGAATAGCATGTGTCCATGGAAACGTGGGTGTCACATTTTTTCCGGTCTGGTTCGTAGTGCGATCTCATAGGAGCCCTCTTCTACCCAATCATTCCCTGTGGCCTCACAACAAGGTGGAGTGTCCACTCATGCATGGATGGGTGAATGAACCACTACAACCGACCAGATGATGCAGTACACCAACAAACACCAACACTTTCTTTCAAAAACATGGCATAATATTTGTGAGAAACTCCCATTCATGGCTGATCAGTGTTCACGCTGTAGTCTTATTATTGTGTCTACAATGTTCCGGTTCGCACCCATTACCGAATGAGGCGTGTAGATCATGAGTCAAGAGATGTAATAATAAGAGGAATTGACTCGACTATGACTCAAAGAACAATAAAAGTAAGTGCATTTTTTTGGCATCGCAATTACAGGATTACAAGAAGTACAGGATCTTAATTTTTATAAACATCTGTCAATTATGGATTTTGGAAAAAGTGCATTTCTGATACTGTTTGACCAAACAGGTTAATAAGTGAGTTCATTCGTAGCGGATGGTTGGATTGTCTTTTCAAGCAGTCAGCTCAACCGTGTGTGTGTGTGTGTGTGTGTGTGTGTGTGTGTGTGTGTGTGTGTGTGTGTGTGTGTGTGTGTGTGTGTGTGTGTGTGTGTGTGTGTGTGTGTGTGTGTGTGTGTGTGTGTGTGTGTATTCACGTTTTCCAACTGATACAAGTCTGCTCCACAATAAATAGTACGGTAACATTGAACCAACACGCAGTCGCAGACACAAAACTCCTCAACCCACAGTCGGTTAAAAATAATCCACAACATGTCTGTTGACCTTTCCACATTCTGTAGTCCAAACCCATTATGTATCTAGCTACTGTTTTCAACCATAGGCCTACTCCATAAGGAGGGTTTGATTAACACTGCTATAGTAATAGCTAGGTGTGCAATCAGGGACGGTGAAGATGTGAATGGCATCTTTACTGTGTTTAACATGTTTTAAAAGATTCACGTGTTCCTGGCTGGATGTTAGCCCTGTAATAGTCTGCAGCTGTGGCTCATAAGCTAATTGAGCCACACCCATTCTGGTGCTCCTTAGCGCCGGGATTCCACCGCACGCATTACGGCCGCGTTACGGCTGCGGCACGGAACGGCTGCGACTCTGCCCTGCTTACATTTCCACCGGGCGCTTTACGGCAGCGCAACGCTGCCTTGCGAGCCAGCTGTATTCACGCGAGATCACGAGATCAAGCGATAATCCTAAACCTAATGTACTCAACTTCCACTCCCAAAACGACTGCAATTAAATGCCACGCTTTGTCCTTCCGGCCATTGCCCTTATAAAAAGGAGGATTTGGTACATAAATGACTTCGTTGCTGAACTTCGACAATGAGTCTCTCGTCGTCCATGTTGCCGACCCTCTGAGACCCTTTGATTGATTGACTGCTGACCTGGTGCCACCGGTCATGACGTAATAATGTTGATGTGAAGTTGTGATAGGCTACATGAGCTGAGTATTGTGTTTTATTTTGAAAATTGACCAGATGCTCTATGGCTTTTACTTTTTCACTTCCTGCCATGCTCGATCTGCTCTGTTGAAATTGACGCGGTTCAGCAACGGCTTGCGGCAATGCTACGTAATAATAGCGCTGTGTCACGGCGAGCCGCTCCTGGGACGCTGCTGAGACG
This sequence comes from Gadus morhua, assembly GCF_902167405.1. Taxonomy (NCBI): domain Eukaryota; kingdom Metazoa; phylum Chordata; class Actinopteri; order Gadiformes; family Gadidae; genus Gadus; species Gadus morhua. The sequence continues at coordinate 17,613,966 of NC_044051.1, read as the reverse complement.
TTCCGCAGCCGCTCCCGGTGGAAATGGTCTCATTGATTAGAGTGGAACCCATCTGCTGCGGTGACTGCGGCCAAGACGTGCCGCAGCCGTAACACTGCCGTAACGCGTCCGTTGGAATCAGGCCTTAAGAGGGCAAGAGTTCTAGACTGGAGGGAGGCTTGAGTTGTGCAAGTGAATCAACTGTATTGGTATTGTTTGTTTTTAAGTCAACATATGCTTTTACCAACAACCATGTGCATCAAGGAAACTCTTTTTCATATGGTGTAACACACAGATTATATTGGCCAACATTTGTCCCTTCCAAAATCTGTAATGAAGATCTACCAAAAGTGACATTCAATCTTCCTGTGGCTGTCGGGGTGCGTAGTTACATATCACTGTGCTGTTGACATTTCCTGTAGGGAAGTGCAAGGGAAAGATAGGGTCTGGCATTTGCCTACTGTCGCTCTGCTACTTACTCTTCTACTTTCTCTCTATCTGAGACGAAGATACGTGCGTAGCTACGTACGTATGTGTCTTGATCTGCCTTCAGCACACACACACACACACACACGAATGGGGAACAGATTACCAGCCTGTCAGTACCTAGTTGGGAGCCCCGCCAGCCCACCTGGAGTCCCTCCTTATCCAACCAAACCTAAACACGGCTGCTCCACATGGTACCTCTGTTCAGACCAAGACACGTACGTGTCTTGGTCTGCCCTAACACACACACACACATCCTTGTGACACGTTTATCTCTCTGTTCCGGGGAAAGTAACAACCCAACAGGGATGGCTTCGACCAGCTCAGTATGTTCCAGGGCTTTACACATGTCTCGGTGTTCGTGAGACGCGGTGGATGTGGGTAGGAGGCTGACGGAGAGACGTTTTAACAGCCGCTGAGAGAAGGAGGAGAGGGCTTTATATGTAGCTTATAACATAAAGAGGAAGTGGAGGAGCTCCTGCCGCGTGCCTCCTTCTCCTCCTGCATCCCTCCCTTCCCCACCTCCAGCCCCACGCATTTATTACCAACTATAAGAATCTCATATGTATAAGACCATAATTAATGTTATTAAGCAATCAATAAATAATAAACAAGTTTCTTAAAAGTGCTTACAAAAGTCTTATAATTTCACAATAAACATGTTTATTATGTCATTATTAACACTTATAGATAGTCTTAACACCAATTAATGTTGATAATCATATAATAAGTGTCTTATTACCTATTAACAAAGGCATATTATAAGGACCTTAATATAAAGCGTTACCTCAGCCCCTAAACTGATGCCTGCTGCAGGCGTTTTCGTAGATAAGGTACATGGTACAAAAGTATTCCAGTATAATCAGAAAGCTAATGAAAAGAAGGAGGTTGAAGATTATGACACATAAAAACTGGTTCAGCTCTGTGAACATAACTGTGCTCTTTAATGGAAGGGTGGGAAACTACATTCCTATTCGAGTCTCGCAAGCACAACAAAACCATTGCATTTTGAAGCTTATTATAAGGTTAGGAAATTAAAATCAAGGCTGCTCTCGAGGAAAATATAATCCAGAGAAATCCTGGCCCACCGAATGTGAACACCATCCCCTCCCACCATTTCCCTGCTCCTGTGTCACAACAATGCGGTTTCCCCCTAGTCTCCCTAACCCCTGTCTCTACAGCAGCCAGCACGGCCGTACCCTGACCCGTGGCCTGGCTTTGAACCTGTCACTATACATGTTAGGGCTCTCCTGGGAATAAAAAGACTCCGGAGCCCAGTCCCTCCGAGTCATGGCTGATGTTTGCATGGAGCTGGCACTCAACAGAAACACACTCTGACTAAAACATAACAGTGTATTTGTGTATTTTTTATCCTTAAAAGAGAAATGTTGAGTTTCCTTGTATTGTATTTCTGCTGGGCGTGCTGCTCGTCTGAGCTCTGCTCGTCTGACCTCTGCTCTACAGTATCTAAACAGTTGTTCGTTGATATGGATTAGGGCCCGACCGATTCATCGGCCTGCCGATTTAATCGGCCGATTATAGCCTTTTTGAGAATAATCGACATCTGCCAAAAAGACGCCGATTACAACCGATTTTTTTTTTTTTAGGAATGTTATTGCGCTTAGTATCCTGCAGATTGCGCTCCTAATCGCCTTGCTAACTAACAACTTTAGCTGGAGTAAAAAAGAGGAGATTGAATTTTACCGTACAACATGAAAGCATGCTCGCTCAGGCAGCTGCGCGCTTACATCACCAATGTACACAAGACGCGTTGTTTGAGCATGTTGTGCCTGTTTTTCTTTAGGTCCCAGGCCATGTTAATTTGTTATACTGTAGACTCTAACGGTGAGACCATACTGCTCAGCACGCACGTGTTAGTCACTGCTCACGAGCGCAGCACATTGGGAGTTAGTTATTTATTTTACATTTTACATTGCACTCAGTTTTGACTGTAAATGTATTCTAAAACACTCAAAGGTTCTGCATTCAATTCACATATTCCTCAAAAGTGTTTAAAGTATATTTAAGTTTTTTAAATTTGCCCTTATCATTCAAATGTTTACAGGAGGGGTTAACCTTTGTTTACATTTCATGCAACCAAACCTGTAGATGTGTGAAAATGTATTAAAAGAGTGGTAGCTTAAATCTCTCAGAGGCCCATGGTCCCAAGTAGGATGGACAAAATGGCCTCCATGACCTATGCCCTGATATCTATATGAGTCTGAGCTTGTCCAATGAAAAAGGAGCATATATTGATCTAAAAACGAAATATCAGTTATAGGATATGATTCTATTGATAACATTAGTGAAATCACAATCGATCAGCATTGGCTACAGATATGCCCAGTTTATTTTTTAGCTACAAGCTAGTACAGTATCTGCAGCCAGTATCAGCAGCCAATGCTATTCAATAGTGATTACCACTTAAGCCACCCAGCCACACTTATTCGTGTCACACCGTTTATCAGCCAGTTGGAGTGGACAGAACACTGTTATTCAGTTTGTTCTAATTCTTTATAAAGAGCAAGAGCAAAAAGAGCAGAACAGCATCATTCAGTAGCACTTTTAATCAACCCTAAACGAGTGAACACAGTGTGCGTTCACAGAGACAGCAGATCAGACATTACGTTATTTCTCATGACGGAACATGTCATGAGGCATGCTCTCATTAATATAACTAGAGTTTCCGCGCACGCGTTGCGCTCACTCAACCTAGTGGCTTGAGTTGTAGCTACAGTTAGTTAGAGCTCTATAATTTTCAGTCCAAAGGTTTGGCACTTTTGCACTGTTTTCCAGCCTTGTAACACCGGAAGACCATTTACGTTACGTTATTAAACCCCCAAAATAATGTGTTTCATTCTATGTTGAATTGGAATTCTTGGAGACCTGTGTTGGATATGCCATAACATCCCATGCAACAAGGCTTTCATCGAAAACTTCCCACATTGGGATAGCTGCAGTAGGAATCGCCTCGTTCTGATCCTCCTATTTATTCTCAAAGTAGGTTATTCTATATGGATTTATCGGTCCCTCTGGAAGAATAAACAAGGAAACGTAAAACTATTGATCTCAATGGTCTGCTGTGTTACAACCTAAAGCTACTCTGACTTTTTAGACCTGGAGGAGAAGAAAGGGCACAGACAGACACACACACAGACGCATACCCCCGCTTTCTCCCGCTCTCTCTTGCATTATGGAAATACAATTAACTATTATTATTACTTTGGATAGAAGTGGGTTCCAAATGATGCTGTGTAATGTTGATTATTCAGATATTCATGTTATTCAAATGTAATGCCAACATAATTACCATTAGGGGAGCAGCAGTAGTTCTTGTTCCTCACAGCGACGCACATTGCCAGTGTTGTCTTGACTGCTGACACAGCCGTCTGGGCATGTCGACCTACCTCCACCCGTCACAGAGACCAGACCTCCACCCCTCACAGACCAGACCTCCACCCCTCACAGAGACAAAACCTCCACCCTCACAGACCAGACCTTCACACCTCACAGAGACCAAACCTCCACCCTCATAGACCAGACCTTCACCCCCTTACAGAGACCAAACCTCCACCCTGACAGAGACCAGACCTTCACCCCTCACAGAGACCAGCCTCCACCCTCACAGACGAGACCACCACCCCTCACAGACAGGAGACCTCCACCCCTCACAGAGCAGACCTCCACCCTTCAAAGAGCAGACCTCCACCCCTAACAGAGCAGACCTCCACCCCTCGCAGAGAGCCGATAGCAGTGGGTGGAGGTCAGGTCAGAGTAAGAGCAACACTATTGCGTGCATAACCTCAACATAACCTCCGCCGGGCTCCTCCTACACCCCTCACATACACTTGTGTGCATGCTTCACCTCAGCACGCCAACACACAAACAAACATAGATGCATTCATGTACACGCATTAACACGTGCGCAGGCACACAGACACACACATGAGAGCAGACAAACACCTCTTCTCTGTGAATGATTTTGTTATTTATTTCGGCCTGCCAAACTCTAGCCAGGTAACTGAAAGGAGGCAGAACGTCCTCCGTCCTCAGTCCCCGCTCCGCCCGGCCAGCCCCCTTATCAGCGGCCCCCAATGTCACAGCCAGTCTGCAGTCACTTTCCTCCCCAAAATGTACGCTCATCAGGGGGACCGGGCACCGGAGCAGGACGGATGGTTCCCGGGCCCAAAGAGCCCCTGTCAAGACTTATCTAAGGCCATATGCGTTTTCATGTTTCAACATGTTTTCTTACCTGAATCGTAATAAACACATTTTAGTCATTTATTTATGTTCACATTTTACAATAACAAATCTTGAACACAAACACTGGTAGATGCACTCATCAAGCCCAGAATCTCTTTGACATGTCTGATCTCAGTCTATGGATACAGGAAGCAGCGTCTCCTCCATATGTGGCGGCTGCCTATTGATACAGATATGGAGCAGAATTTTGCAAGTGCTTTAGCTTTTGGCTTCGGAATTCCAGCCATCTGCAAACCCCTTATGACGAGTCTGTGGACATGGCCAAGGCTTCCAAATATAAACACAAGTAGTTTGCAGGTGTACCCCAGTTGTGCAATCTCATTTCTGAGAAGTTGGTATTTTGTAACCTTGGCAAGGAATGCCTCCTCCAGACTATAGTCAAACGTACAGCTTACTTCTAAGATGGTGACTTCTCTGCTTACCTCATCAACAACAATAACATCTGGTGTATTGGCTGTCACACTTGAAAAATAGTCAACTTCGTTATTGCACAGAGTGAACATGTCAGATGAAACCCTTCAATGGGTATATACTTTAACGGAGGAAGGTGGGGTATATAAAAGCATGTTCTTAACCAGTAAATCAACAATTCTATCATGTCTGGAAATATACATGCCCTTGTATACATGGCAGCCATTCAGAATATGTGACAGTGATTCTATGGTTGAGTTGTCGTGGTGCAGACAATGAGGAGGAAATCTGTTAGGGTACCACAGAGAGAGATTGAGTCTGGTTGGAAGAACTTGTAAACTGGCTTTAACTGCAAATGTAAGAATATCCTCATCAACTGCATAGTTCTTGAATATTGTGTGAGAAACTGTGTGATCTGCAGTGGGAATACATGCTAGCTTTCCCTGTAGCTTTAGACCAGTCCAGTGTTGTTGCTGCCTCTGCTGTTCTAACCCTAGCAGGTACCTGCGTGTGTGAGCTGGTGACACATGATGTTCAGTATCATTGACAGTTACCCTTACTGAGATTGTACAGTCAGTTATTACATCCTCAGACACCATTACAGTGTCTGAGTCAGACTTCACCCAGTCCAGGGAGACTCCAGCTCGCACGCAAAGGTCATTGAGGTCGGGCCAGTCCGACGAGACCCCAAACCCAGCAGAATATGAGTCCATCTTGTTTTTGGGCTTCCTTCTAAAGCCTAAGAAGCTCGGCTCACCCTCTCCTGCCAGGGGAACTTTACGTCGCTTCATGTCCAGAAACAATGAAGAACGTGCAAGTTCCCTGACAGTCCGGTCATCACTGTTCAGCATATTGGTCAGGTGGGACAGCCTGGTGGCATTATAGATCCACTCCACGTTTGGAACGCCTAGACCTCCCTCCTGTTTGGGCTGGAAAATAATGTCCCTGGTTGTATGGGTGTTCAGTCCAAACCACTTCCTCACTACAGAAACTACTTGGTTGTTTAGTTCCCGCAGTGTTTTGCACGCGAGGTGTACGTTGGAGAAAAGATGTTGAATTCTCGGTCTGATGGCCTCCAACTTCATGAGCAGAGGAAGTGGTGAAACATCAATCAAATCCAGCCTGGTGGTGAATTCCGTGACCATATATTCAACCTGCTTCCACTCGCCTGCTACATTGAATTTGTGCCCGAGGTAGGTGTACGTCTCGTGCAGGTCGTACACACGGATTGGTTCCGAGTTGATGGAAAACTCTGGATCCCTATCCGTTTTAGATTTGTACCAGCGATTCCCGCCACTCCTTCTCTGGTATAAAACTGCACATTTAGACTGTTTGATCTCCAGACCGGACCAGTCCAGGAATGTGTCAGTTCTGGAGAGCATGTCCTTGATGACACTCTCCTCCCGAGAAGCCAGCTGCACATCATCTGCGTAGCCTTGGTATGGGGTTTGGGGAAATCACATTGGGTGGTGCACAGTCGCACAGCCACCTAATCCACTGGTTGATGGCCAGGACAAAATTGATGGTGCTCCACGGGCAGCCGGTTTTAATGCCCACCTGGAGGGGGACGGGATCTGTGAGTTGTTTCCCACAGATAACCTGAATGAAGGAAGAGCTGTAAACATCCTTAATAATGTCAATAAACACACGAGGTAGCTGGATTTCCTCTAGGGCGTGGATCATGACATTGTGGGTCAGGGTCCCAAAAGCGTCCCTGAAGTCCAGGAAGACAGAGTAGAATTTGCAAGATTCATGCTTGAAATCATCGATCCCAGTTTTCAGACAAAACATGTGTTCATTCATGCCCTGTCTGTTAATCTATGCTTTCTGGTTGGGTGAGAGGATGTTATTGTCCACTAGCCAGGGCAACACACGGGACAGGATACACTTCATGAACACTTTGTAGATGGTGGGTAGGAGGGAGATGTCCCTCCAGGTGGACGGATCATCTGCTATATTATCCTTTTTGGGGATGCGGTGAATCATTGCTCCTTTCCAGGTCTCAGGGACTCTTTTATTTTCCAAGCAGACATTAAATAAAGATGTAATTTTTTCGCATGTCTGTGGAGTTTTAAGGCTTTCATAACTAACGCCGTCTATGCCACATGCCTTGTTGCTGAGTAGGCTGCATATGACAGTATTTATTTCAGCCAGTGTGAAGTAGGAGGTGTCTGGAAAGTCACTAGGTTGAAATGGTGGCAGGCTACTCCAAGGGGTTAATGGGAGAGGATCACTGATTGACGTTCGGCTTTGACATTTATTTTCATAGTACTGCTGTACAGCTATGATGTCACTGGGACAGGGGGGAGTGTCCGGGTATTCACTGTTGTTAAGAATTATCTGGATCGCCTTTGATCTTCTATGCTGCCACAGCGAAGCAAGCTTGTTCCTGCTCACTTTTATACTGCGGCGCTCCTGCGTTCTGATGCAGAGCTGGGGCTGCACTGTATTTCTAACGAAACACAGTTGTCCCTTGATCCAGACAGCAGCTGAGGATGACGTCATCGGCTCGGGGAGCGGCTGGTACAAACACACACACACACACACACACACAACTTACTCCAGCAAAATATATTAGCAATACTTAGCAGTGTTCAGTCACCATTACTAGAGGCATATTTCTTCCGTTGCCAATCGTTAATCAAATGGACTCTATTTGTCGTGCAACCCTGACAGCTGGCAGGTAGCCTGTATGAAGCCTAAGATGAATGGATTGATAGACAGACAGACAGGCAGTCAGGGTTGTCTGAATTACCCCAGTGAGTTCACAATATGAAAGATGTGTCTCTCAGATCCGGTCCAGAGGACAGAGGCGATGGCGGATGTCCTCCCCTCTCCTGGGCCCCGACCCCTCGCCCCATAGATGGATGGGCCACACAACAGCCAGGAACCCCCTCTGTCCCGGCTGGAGGTGAGGTGAGGTTCATTGGCAGCACTCTGCGAAGATCATCATCTATGCACATTGGTTCGCTCCTGGGATTCATCATCTCTCCTTTTTGTTGTTGTCATGCCCACCTCCGTAGATCTAGTTCCTTCTCTGTGAGCGTGATGGCCGCAAGGCCTTGCCTATGATTTTCCTATCTCCCAATTAGAACTGGTGTACCTGTCTCCCATTAGGACTGATGAAGAGGGGCGGAGTCGCCTTTTTTGTGGACTATAGGGTGCGCTCTGTTCCTCCAAGCCAGCCCCTTCCTTTGTGGCGCCTTCACCTGATTGCCACGCTGCAAATGTTGTTTTGTCCCTTTTCCTTATTGGTTATCAAATAAACCTTGATTATTGTTAAAATGGAATCACGCCTCCGTCCTCCCTCATTGTCTGGTTACCCCAGGCGAGTGGTTCTCAACCTTCTTTGAGCAAACGCCCCCCTGAGCTTACCCTGATCCTCTGGCGCCCCCCCAATAAAAAATCTTAAATAAACTAACAACCCCACTCACACTCGTGTTTTATTGCTTAAAGGTTGGGTATGGAATTCTCTTTTTGGCCATTTTTGCAAAATTACTTGAAATCGTTATCATAACCCACTTACAGCCACTGAGTTAGAAGTACTGACATGAAAATTAAAAAAGTAAATCATCTGTGGAACGGGCAGGGCTCGAAAAACTCCAGCCAATGATTTCCAGAACCACCGAGTGGCATTGGACAGTAAGTACGTCAATCAAACGGCTTTACTGCACTCCCCCGCGCGTGACCCCTTCGTGCACGTACTCAAAGCTCGTGTCCCAGAGCAAGCTTCTGTTTGTTGTTATCCTGCGGTAGCTACAGGAGCTAGCTAACTAGCTAATGGCGCATAACCCTAACCCTAGCTAATGGCTAGGGTTAGGGTTTAATGATTGTGCGGAGTCAGAGTCAGCGTTGAAGGAGAGGGGGTAGGACCATTTGAGTTGTGTATTTTCAAAATCTGCTGGCGTTTCACAAATCCCATACCCAACCTTTAAAGGTGTCAATGCATCGTTTTTCAAATTAAGAAGCGCATTGACCTTTTTGTTACCAGCCTGAGGATGGGTCTTCTCCTTCTTCCTTTGATTCCCAGCATTCAGAAGACCCATTTTCTCCTCCTCCAGGTAGCTCCAAATCTCCCCCTTCCATACTTTGATAAAGTAGTAGAAGACAGTAAAATAAACACTAGGACAGACAATTAATGAAAAATTCTAGAACATGTAAAAGTCAAACATTATTTTGTTTGCACGGTTAAGATATTATGCTGGTCCTCTAGCCATTGTTTGGTCATATTAAAAATAAAATAAAGCTGTGCAAACAATGAATGAGTGAATTTGATGAGTTTCAAAGTGTTTTTAAAGCCTAAGAAGGCATAAGTCATAACTGTGTGCATGACACAATAATAACATTCAATTACTTTGCTGATTCATTGATTAACCTCTCATCTCAAATGATATGTTTTCCTTTCCCCTGCCATTTTATCCAAAGCTCTGACTACAACATTATATTGCAAAACAATGGTCCAAGTTTTAGTGAAGCTGAGGCATCGCAGTTTATACACACCTTCCTTTTGTGGTAGAAGTTGCTTTCGTCCAGCATCACAAATTTATTCCCTCTTACAATTCTCTGCTTTCCCCTTCTTTCTCTCCTCTTGATTGTCCTCTGGTATACTTTCCTCAATTTGTGGCTCATCTTTGACAGCGTCCGACTGCTTCCTGCCACACCATCCTGAAGCATATCAATTTGCCTTAACTGCAGCCCCAGGGAAAACCTGTTAAAGAACAATATTCAATAATAAATAGAAATAGTAACATCTGAATACAAATGCATCCAGCACCAACAGCTAATATGTTATTTCTAGAACTCACATCGGGGCAAGAAACATATTGTTATTCAATCAAAATAATTAGTGGGGCACTATTTGCAATTTTCTCGGCCGATCCAGATGGCCAATTTTGTAAAGCGTCTAACCTGCCGTCTGCTCGCTCTCCTTGCTTGACCGCGATCTAGCATCTAGGATAGATTGCTCTACCTTGGGTCCCCTGATGTTAACGCTGAATTTCATACATTGAATTTTGCAGCTGACTTGGCATGCCTCATTTGGTGACATAGAAAATATTTAACTTGAAATTTTTATAGTTGGTTTTGATTTCTTTAGCATTGAAAAATAAAGGTGAAAATGATATATTGAAAATTAAGTTAGTTACATTTAAATTTAAGTTAAATTCAGAGGCAAAAAATCAAGATACGTTATTTCAATGAATACATTTTCAGTGCTTAGAATTCAATAGCTTTTTATTTTCAAAATCCGATGGCATAGATTAATTTCCATAGAAATCAATACGACAAGAATGCATGAATCAAAAGAGCACTGGTTGTAGACCAACTTCAGAAAACTGTAGTTCAACCATAGAGATGCTAGAGGTCAGCAACATTCCCCGTCGCGCAATGACGTCGGTTAGGAAAAGTGGAGTCAGTGTAATAAATAATATTATATTATTTAGATACAGAGCTCCGGGAGTGCTGTGATTCACTCTAGTCAGGACTGCAGGGACTGAATGCTGATTGGCTGTTATGTTAAGTCCCTCAGGGAATGAACGCTGATTGGCTGATACCCTTTCAGAAACATTTATATAGAAATTAGAAGATAAAATGAACATACCGTGATATAATATACGGCATTACCATCTATGCCTCAAATCATATTGTGATATAAATTGTAGTCCATACCGTAAAGCCCTACTGCATACCTTACCTATAAATGTATTTCATCCAGCTGAATAGGGACAATTTGCTCCTCTCAAAAAGTGACCCGCACCTCACTGACTTCCTTGTCGTTTTCCCTCTGTGTTTATTACGTGGCACTGCCTACAGAATATAAAACATTTCTTCATGATAAATATATATCTTTATTAATGTTACTGAACTTGAATTTTTAACAAGACAGATTAGTAAACCAACTGCTTCGTTTGGAGCAATTTTATCAATTTTAATTTATTTTTAAAGTCTACTTTAGCGTGCAGGGTCATGATAACTATGCATCAAAAAGTCTTCCTGCCGTGCACATTACACGTGTCTCACGAAGGGGAGACGAAGTACACAAAAAGCTTCACTACTGGTAAACGAATTGTAAACTAATCATTCAAAAAGCTTCACTACTGTTTAAACGAATGATTGAAAAAGCTTAACTACTGCTGAACGAATGGTTCAAAAAGCTTCACTACTGGTAAACGAATAATTCAAAAAGCTTAACTACTGGTGAACGAATGGATCTCGAATGAGTAACAACTCATCATCATTCAGATCCATCAGAAAAGAGCCTGTCCCTCTAACGCCATCCCATTTTCTGATTGGTCAGCGTATTATGCCGCTTTTCCACCGCACATGTAGCTCGACTCGACACGACTCGACACGACACGACTCGACACGGTAGCAGCACGGGTCCTTTTCCACCGCAAATAGTACCTCCTGGACGTGGGCGGGGTCGGCTGCGCGAAAGGGCCGTGACGTATTTTTGTACGCGACGCAAACAACACCTACGCAACCCACACATGGACAGAACCCACATAACAACAATGGAGGACATCGATGCGATGGTATTCGTGTTCGTATTATTAGCTGGCATGTTGAAGAAGTGGAATATGTTGGCTGCGGCGCTACTATGGCTGTTACCAACATGGTTGCCATGTCGCTCTCGTGACTTCGTCACACTCTGGCCAATCAGTGGCCGGCCGTCTGCCGACGTCACCTTTTAGCATCGGCTCAGCCGCTTGGAACCTAGAGCGAGGCGGTACTAGAAAAAGCAGCCACTTCAGGTACCAGATACCATGTTTTCGCGGTGGAAACGCAAAAAAGGCGAGCTGAGTCGAGTCGAGTCGTGTCGAGCTGGTACCATGCAGTGGAAAAGCGGCATAACAGCGCTCCCATCAGCTGGCAACGTAACCGCAACGACCCCCAACACAGATTAACGTCAGATAAACAAAAGGTGGAAACACAGACAGCGCTTAATTAATACTTATTGGACCCGCTGGAAGAAGGAATTTTCGGGGATAACTCTCATGTAGGCAGCTGCACAGTATGCGCTTTCACTCGCATCACTGAAGACGTGAACCTCTTTTTTCACAGGAGCATTCGAGTCAGTGGACGCCTCTTGATAACACCTGGGAATATTTATTTGTCTGATGCAAGGTAATTCTCTGCACCACTGCTGCCTGCGCATGACACTGGGTCGCAAAACAAAAATCAACAAATAAAACAATTCATTCCTATATAACCCAACCCCCGCTAATCAGTTTATTCACAATTGTCCGTGTGTAACATGACGTCACCACTAAGGTGCGCTTATTTTTAGCACCTTTAAAGTTGAAACAAGCTCAAAACAAGTGTTCTTGTTAAGGGAGATTAATGGGACGGGGCCTTAGTCTTGTTTCCCTGTGTGCCCTCGTAAGACTTGGAGAGGGTCTCCTCACCGCACACCCCCGCTCTCTGTCAAAGCCTGCCATTGGCTGGGACAGGGCTAGCAGCCTCTGGAGCTGGAGAGAGAGAGAGACTATGTCATCTGATTGGCAGCTTCCAACCTGTTGAGCTCTGCTCTCCGCGGCGGAGAATAGAGCTCAACAGGGTGACCACTGCCCGTGACTCCGCCCATGGAACTGTTTCATCATGGACCATGCTAAGGGTTATACGAAAATAATACTGATACTGACATTATAGTAGCCTGGCACCGCCCACCTACCTACTTCCGCTCAATTTTCATTTCACTTCAGTACTAGGTCTGGGTCTGCTTAAAATGAATGCGTTCCATGGAAACCAGGGGCCGTATTCACAAAGGATCTTAGGGCTAAAAGTAGGTCCTAACTGGCGAATTTAGGAGTAACTCCTAAAAATAATGGGCGTGTCACTCTTAATTTTAGGACTCCTAACTTTTTTCACTAAGAGCAATTCACAAAGTATTTTAGGCCTAAAAGTAGCACCTAAGTCTAGGAGAGCTTAAAAGTCCTCAAGAGGACTCCTAACTCAGTAAGACCTATTCACAAAGAATCGTAAAATGCCTGCGAGACGAAATGTTAGGGTATTAAACTTGTTGTGGAGTTAATGCGCGATGCAATAACATCCCAGACTAACAGGAATAATCCGATTAGTCCCGAAATAAAATGTTTGGCCACACTACGTTATTTAGCAACAGGGGAAATGCAACTTTGCAATGCCGACGATTTAAAAATATCGCAACCATCAGTCAGCCGTGCCATAAACTTTCCTTTGGACATTCAACAATTACCGTATTGGTCCAAATATAAGACGACCCTGATTATAAGACGATACAACGTTTTTCAACACAAACATTTAGAAAAAAAGATTTGCAGAACAAAGATCAGTGAATTAAACACTTGTTATATTAATGACAATAATAATAATGCCAGTAAAGGCCACGGCACTTTCAAGGCAAAATATGTACAGAATGATTCAAAATTAATATCAAGCAATAATCAAGCAACATTAGGAACATTTTTAAATAACATAGAAAAATACAGGCCACATATTTAACTAAACTTAACTAAAATTCGCCAAACTTCTCCTCCGATCTCTCTCTATCGCTCTCTATCGCTCACACACGTCCTCTGCCCCGCTGTGTTTGCTCTCGCTGTCATCGCTCCCCAGCTGCTCCGCTTCCACCGTGACCGGCTCCGCCCAAAGCACGTTTTCTCTGACGTATTAAAAAACTCTCCGGTCAACCTCACTGAAACGGCCACTTTGAGGACCACGGTAGGATTTGCGCTGACTGTTGACGTATTTGAGACGTTATTTTGGTGCTCGCCATCTTCTTACGTTTCACTCCGTGACCCCAAACTTCTTGGCAGCTTGGCAGTTGTTACTTGACTCTGCCTTATTGACCACCATTATTTTAAAATTGGCATCATAGCTCCTCCGCTGTTGTTGATTGACCTGACCCACTTTTGAGCCACTTGTCTCTAATGGTCAGCCTGTCTTTAAACACCGGTAACGGTCTGGTTGTTAAGGACGCTGGACTACTTCTTCCCGCAACCTGCGGCCGCGAATGTGTATTGACATTTAAAGGGAGAGGCGAAGAAGAGAAACTGCGCTCTGAATACTAGACCCCGAATATGAGACGACCCAACTTTTTCAGACCTATTTCGAGGGGAAAAAAAGCTGTCTTATATTCAGACCAATACGGTACACAGGATCAAAGCCAACTTCATGGCAATTGCAGGTATGCCCAGTGTGGTCGGTGCTATTGACGGGACGCACATAAAAATAATTGCGCCATCAAAAGACGAGGACGTGTTCGTCAATAGGAAGAAAGTGCATTCCATCAACACGCAGGTTGTTTTTGACGCAAATTTTAACATAGCCTACTGGATGTTGTTGCAAAGTGGCTGGATCTTCAGCTACCCATGATTCGCGCATTTTAATGGTGAGCGGTCTGTGGCAGCTTTTTGAGATGCACCAGTTGGGTGTCACTTGCTGGGTGACAGTGACTATCCATGCAAGACGTGGCTCAATCCACAACCGGGAGCACAGTTAAAGTATAACATGTAAGTGATTACGCAGATTACGCTTAGTCCTATGCGTAAAACACATCGTATTGGCTCTTTGACGCCTTTTATTTGTTGAAGCCATATTTATTATTGTTTACTGATTTCTTCCATATATGCTAGAGCACACAAACATACACGAAATGTTGTGGAGAGAGGAATTGGGCGGATGAAACGTTGGTTTCATGTCCTCCACGGCGAAATACGCCTCACCCCAGAGAGGGCAAGCACAGTAATCACTGTATGTGCCATTCTACGCAACCTCTGCAAGCGGAGGAACATTCCACAGCCAGACGATGATGATGATGATGATGATGATGATGATGATGATGGCGATGGCGATCAACATGACAATGAATTTGGCCGTGTGGAACCGAGTGGACTGGCATTTAGGGATCACTTTGAAAACACATTTTAGGTAAACACCTGGGCACAAATCAGTCAACAATTGTGTAGTTCATAACATTTATTTTCTTTTAAATTTTACGTATTTTTATTGTTTGCTTTCTCTCTCTCTTGAACGTGCAGGCTACAACGTCATTATCGTGGTCTGCACAAAATTGTCATCATGCGTGTATTCTGCTAACTGCACTATAACTACTTAATAGGAATTCATTTCTAGCCTAGGCTATTTCCTTGTTTTTCGGTGATTCAGTGGGCTCGTCTGAACAAACAATCACCGAACTGACCGCTTCTAAACTCGTGCACGAGAATTTACGTAATCCATAGCAACGGCGAGTCACTCTTAGTTCACTCTTTGTGATTTATCCTTAGTAAGAGTAGGTCTCAGCGGCTTTGTGAATAACTTTTAAGAAAAAACTCCTACGTAAAATGTTTTAGCGCGAGTTAGGAGCACTCCTAGCGGTAAGATAAAATGCTTTGTGAATACGGCCCCAGATTTCTGGCGGTCCAATCAGCGAACAGAGGGAGTGGCTGAGAACGATGACGTCTAGGTTGCGCGCCAGTTACAGTTGTAGTCAGAGGCAGACAATGGAGAAGGATACGAGAGAAGCTATTCGGTCTTTTGTGGGATCACTGCCAAAAAATCGATCAATTAAGCCGGAGCAAGAACAAGCTTTGCAGAGTTTTGTTGGTGGCCATGATGTTGTGACGCTTCTCCCCACCGGATCGGGAAAATTTTGATTTTCCAGCTGGCTCAGTTGGTGGTCCCGTCGCATGACATATTTCACGACCAAACGCTATTCGATTGGTTATGGCAGATCCAATCATTTTAAAACTTCTACAGACACCCGCCTCCAAGTGAGTGAACGTTTGTCAATTGAGCAGTTCCAGATCTTCTGTAAAAATGAAATGAAGTACGATGGTCTGGTAGGACCAGGCTAACATTATAGCTGCTGTGGGTCAAACTCGAGACTTGGAGAGACAAGGAACCCCAGAGAGACAAGGAAGAGGGAGAAAGCAGGGAGACAGGAAAGAGGGGCACTGATTTGTCCCAAATGAACTGGGAGTGGTCTAAAATCGAATTGGCTAGCACGGAGGAAGTGCAGTCAAAGTAGAAGATATTCTCACAGAGCATTTCACTCACTAATCCTGGATGGTGGGATAGGGCATTTATAACAAATTACACTCAAATGATAGCTCTTGAATCTGACCTACAGCACATTTGAATGCTACTTATACTAATATGAATACTAATACTGATGATACTGACATTACTGTTACTTAGTACTACTAATATATTATGAGTATTATTAGTATCAGCATAATTATTAGTAATATTGATATACTGATAATAATACTTAAACAAACGCTAACATCAACTACTGATACTGAAATAACGGTACTTATTCTACTTCTAATCAAAACACTTAAACCTGGCCTCATATGATATGTGGTTTCCAGAGCCGGACAGTAACGGAGTACATTTACTTGAGTACAGTACTTAAGTACAATTTTGAGGGATCTGTACTTTACTCGAGTATCATTTTTTGGGAGTACTCATGACTTTACTCAAGTACATTTGAGAGGCAAATATTGTACTATTTACTCCGTTACATTTCTATCCATAACCGTGAGTACCCGTTACTCCTTCTGAAAAATAAAAGGAGAAAAGAAAAATCATGGAAACCCTCAATTTGTTGTTTCCCTCTCAAACGTGATTCCCTCTCAAACTGATTAGGACAGTCTTCAGCCTATCAGCAATCACCTTCGCTTTCCGCCAAAGCCAACTCCATGGTCAGAATTAGATGAGACGATTGTTGATTTGATTGATAAAAAAACGGAGAAACTCACACATACATAGAATTGTTAGCTGAATTTTCTTTTCTGATATTGCATATTTATGTAAGCTGAGCAATTGTTTTTATGTTCTTGAGTATACTGTTATACTGTATACTATTGTGCTATTGCCATGGTAAAAAGATGAAAATTACTTGATTTTACTTTCAATTCCTTTTACATTCTCCAAGGTGTTAACATTTTTCATAACTCCATGTAGGACGTTTCTATACATAAATGTAAGCACTGTGGCAGTGATAATGCAATATTTAGAAAACATACTCTTGTACTCTTGATACTCAAGTACTTTTAAAAACAAGTACTTCAGTACTTTTACTTAAGTAGACATCTGACTGTAGTACTTTTACTTTTACTTGAGTAAAATTTAGCAAGGGGTATCTGTACTTTTACTCAAGTAAGGAAGCTGTGTACTCTGTCCGCCTCTGGTGGTTTCAAACTAAAGCAATGAAGTGGGTAAAAGAATCCCATCCATTTGCCGTAGTGCTTAATTCAGTGTTGTTTTGAACCTGAAACCTATTTTTTCCACCAGAGAACATATCTCTTGCTGTGAAGAGTGACCTGTCCTACTTGATAGGTAGTGCACTTGAGAAGCTGGCACTTGGTTGACTAAGGATAGACTGGGTAATAATAATAATAAATTAAATGTATATAGCGCTTAATATGGTACTCTAAGACGCTTTACATATTGCCCTATCAAAACTATGTAACACAGACTAGGAATAAAAGAAAAACAGAGGTTAAACATGTAGAATAAGGTGGGAGTTAGGTGGGGAAGGCTAGTGTGAAAAGGTATGTTTTGAGGGCAGATTTGAAAGAAGAGAGGGTTGGAGAGACTTTGATGTGGGAGGGGAGTGAATTCCGAAGGGTGGGGGCAGCAACTGAGAAGGCCCGATCACCCCAAGTCCGTGGAACTTGTAGCAGGTTGGCAGAGATGGACCTGAGGAATCGGGAGGGGGCGTGGTGATGGAGGAGGTCGGCAAGGTAGGGGGGGGCTAGGCTGTTGAGGGCCTTGTAGATGATGAGTAAGATTTTGTAGTTGATTCTGTGTTTGATTGGAAGCCAATGGAGTTCACGGAGGACAGGTGTACTAAGTATAGAACATAACTAACGCAGTCAATATGATTATTATCTTTGTCATACATAATAAATGTATGTTTATAATTTCATGCTAACTGAAAAGGCAAGAAAGCATTTATTCTACACAACATTTAATAGAGGTAATTTAAAGTAGCACACAAAGTTATAAAATAAAACAAATTGGTATAAAAAGGTGCACGAAAAGTAAGCTTTGCTCTAAACACGTTTGGAGTCGGTGCCTGAAAGACATCTTCTGAGAGGTCAAATCAGGACGGCTGCCTCATAAGCAGACCCTTGTCCTCACTCCTGGGTGTTCACCAACTCCTGCTCCACTGTGTTCTGCTCTCCCTCTTGGGACAGCGAGCAGGCTGGGCCTGGAGTCCTGAGTGGCCTTGGAGGTTTATATGGAGGAGCATGCCCGAGATGTACCAGGGCCAGAACCACGGAGCGGTTTGTAAACAGTTCTCAGAGCCATTGGTGGCCGATGCAAGGGCTTTAGAGTCAGTGTTATGAAGTTATTTTTCTTAGTTTCTGGAAAGAGGCAGGCGGCTGCCTTGTGAAAAGATTGGAGTTGCTGAAGATCTTTTTCGGAGAAGTTTGTGAACAAACTATTAGAGTAATCTAGGCATGTGGAAATGAGGATGGGGCTCAGCCTCTCCAGGTCTTTCTTGGACATTGTTCTCCTGACTCTTGCAATGCGTTTCAAACAGTAGCTTGCTGATGAAGTCACCGGGTCCAGGGTGATGGAGAGATTCCTGACTCTTAAGTAATAACGGACATTAGCTCTTTCTTTGTTTAGCCGGAGAAATGGTTGTTGTTGTTTTTTTGATACATTTTTTATTGTAGAGTGAGTAAGACAGGAAGGTATGGGAGAGAGAGGGGAAGACATGAAGCAAAGGACCACAGACAGTAATCGAACCCCGGTCGCTGCTGTAGGGACTGGGCCTTAATGGTATGTGCTCTACTCGGTGAACCAGAGTTTCAACAGGTCTATAGTCACCTAGTGTAAACGTTTTGTGTCATCTGCATAATTATGGTTGGCTACTTAAATATCTTGTAGGATTTTCCCTAAAAGGAGCATTCAGAGATTGGAAAATTGGGGGGTCCCCCCTAATACATGGACCTCCAGGTCATGGCCGGTTGCTGAGACACACAGTTCCTCATGGAGACAAAGTGCCTTCTACCGTGAAGGTGTGACGTGAACCACTTCAGGACAGTCCCAGAGAGCCCCACCCAGTCTTCAGACCGCTGCTTTGCCCGTCGTGAAATGTAGTACCTTTATTCATGCAGTCTCATTGCTAGGGGGAGAGAGAGAGTGAGAGAGAGAGAAATGCATAAAGCACGACCATATTGAGGGCAGTGGGTTTGATATGAGGCTTATGTTGGTAGGACTAATGAGTGGTCATTAACAGCAGTGCGTGCCGAGAGTTTTATCTTCAAGTCAGGTTTAGGTTGACGACTTGCAAGGGGAAGTGACGACATACATCTCACCCACAGCTGTACATCCCCATGTCAAGCTGATGTTTCAGAACATTTTGAGGGCTTTTACCTGTGGTGTGCTGATTTAAAACACTGGTGATGAAACACTGACCTCTAATCGACCTTGGAGAACCACTATCCCCCCTTCACCGCTTTGGCCACTATGATCTCTTTAGGGTTGGCCGCAGCTCCTCCATTGACAACCTTCATTCGCCCTCTTCAGTTGAACCTCTAATTTTCTAGTTTGTTTTGTCATTCTTCTTCCCCTTCTTCTTCTTTTTTCTTCTACTTCCTTATACATATCCTGTTCTTCCTCCATCTCTTTCCCCCTGGAGGCTATTGGGATCACCCACTTGCCCTTCTCTGGTCCTTCTCTGCTGATCACTGGACGTCACGAGCCATTGGTGAGGGCCGACCTTCTGCAGAGGTCCCGGGCTAGGCGGTGACAGAGTGTGGAGGAAGGAAGGAAAAGAGAATGCAAAATTCTTTCCCAATTCCTTTGTCTCCACGAGGACATGGATGACATTTAGATCTATGCCCGCAGTGCATGTAGGGCTTTGTCAGGATATCGTTTTGTCTGTTTGTGTTTGAAATGGGTGGACATGCTGTCCCTGCCTTGTGTGGTGAAAGCTCAGGGGGTTGTGTGAATATAAAAGAGGACGGTCTCCCACTGCCACGCAGAGTCCATATTTGGACATTACACTGCACCACAACACTGTTACGTGTACCACTGTATAACTAGCTAACAACATGTGTCTTAGCCAAGACCCCAGGGGCAGTGCATACTTCCGCAATCCACCAGTGCTCGTCGTCCAAGCCTGGTATTGCAGTTATTTAAACGGGTTGTGGACGGGTCCCTCAATTATGGAGGTCCGGAAGTAGATATCGCCGTTCACTCCAATACAAGTTGGGAACAGTAATGTGTCTCCGCAAATTTTTTTGGGGTATCAATCAAAGGCTCATAATTATGATCATGCACTAATAAAATGTATGTTTTCTCTTTTCAAAACGCCTCCTCAAGCGTTTTATTAGCCGTTTTAGTTATTTATTTTGGGGTGGGCAACTGAAAGGAGTTGTAGTGAAAAAAAAATTGATGCGGCCCGGCATCCGGGAGGGCTCCGTGCACGGCTCCGTTAACTTCTCGTGTCCGAGGTTTTTCCTTTTACATAATATGAATGACGTTGATGATTATTAGGCACTGTGTTGACTTTTATCATTTAAAGTTGCCCCGGGATGTGTAGACAGACCTCTCGCTTATAATGCTACAATGCTAGACAACGAGAATATTTATGCATCCGGCACGTCACGCACTAGGGCATGGCTGGCTCCCATGATGCGGAAGCAAATCTCTACTTGATGTTTCCCTGCGCCATAGAACAGTGTTTATAGGAATTAATGGGCTCCACTTTTTAATCCGCTGTCCTTTCTTTAATGGTCCATGGTCTTAGCAGGTTATTTCCTTTTTTTACCAATTCACATTACACGGCTAAAGGAAGTATTCAGAAATGTTTTGGAAAGCGGGTATGATATCCAAGTCAAATGGGATTACGCTTTCCCATCTCAAGCGTTAATACGACTCCCTTTTTATTAATTTTTAAATTTCAATTTTCATGTCCTGTTGAGTCAATGTCGGTTCAAATCCATAAATCTCAAATCCACTATACGGCTGCCAGCACTACATTATCATTATTGATTAGGACCCAGTGGCTGTGTGTCTGCTCCATATACTGCAGTGGTGAGAATATATCTGGAGTATATGGATGTTAAATGTGGCCTAACAGGCATTGGTCCACTCTGCTTCGACGACCTCATTAATATACAAATGAACATTAACATTCTACATAGATCGCCCCAAATTGAAAACCTTGCTCACATGTAATAATTTATGCATCACCTGCTGATGTTTGATTAAAACATCTCGTCTCATTAGCATCTGATTGGGTGCTGGGGGTTGCTGGACTCCCAAACCAACCCTGTGCCCTGGCTCATATCCTGGACACGCTATGACTTATGCATGGCCGACGCGGCCAGGCCACCGCCTTGTGTTTGCGGCTCGACATTTTGATCAGGGATGGACTCCACTCTCTCTCTGGTCCACCTTGTTAGGGCAGCTGCGTCACCGGCCATCAGGGTAATGAGGAGCAGCTTGTGAGCGCTGAAGGGAAGGTCACATATCGAATGTATGGGGCAATGCTGGGGCTTATACTCTATCTCATATGGATTCTAGGTTTAACCAAGAAGTAAGATGTTTCAGTATCGAACGTCAATGGTCATAATTCTCGAGGTAGGTGTGATATCATATCTGCTCAAGAAGCCAAACGCTGTTTCACAAATGTGTTTTCCTTGTCTTGTGGCAGACTTTCGATCATTGTTTCTCACTTTATGCCCTTGACCCCCCCAATTTAGGCTGCTCCTTATACATAGCATATTCATCTCTACACACCCCTTCCTACCCTTCTCCCTGCTCCAGACCTCACCTCCACCTTAACTTCCCCCTCACTATGGCCAGAAAAATGAGGGACGGATTCGGTTGATGTGAGAGTCTCTAACCATGTCCTTCAAATATTCCATGTGCCCTCCAAATATAGAATCCCTTCATCATATACTACCACTACCATATGGGTGGACTCTCCCACTTGAGATTTTGCCTCAACGTCGCTGCTGGTGGTAAAAAAAAAGGTTCGCTTTCCACTCACGGATGGTGAGGGAACACAGTCATAACCACTGTTCAACCACAAGTACAGATGATTAATTTGAATTGGCATTTGGAGTGGAAACATTATTAAACAGGTTGTGTGATCACCCAGCACACCGCAGACACAAACTTAACATTTACCAAGCAGCAGATAACAATGGTGGAAACTAGTAAATATAGTACAATGAGCTGGAAACTTTTTGTTTTCGTTTCCATATTCAGGGAGGCTGTTTTCCAAAACAACTGCCGACCACAAACTCTGCAATACCAAACTTGCCGTATTAATATTATATCATGGGATAGAGACAAGCAAGGAAATAGCCTATAGCCTACGACGGCTGTTTAACAACAACATGGAACCAGGAAAAACCGAATCATTATTAGCAAACAATGCCTCCAACAATGTAACATTGGCCTCTGTTTAGCGGTAATTAGGGGTTATTATTGAACTCAGGAGTGAGTGTGGACGAGAAGGGTTAGTCGAAGGTCATTCTCTGTATTTTCTGTTTTGTATCGCTCTCTCGGTCACTGCAATCAAAACAGTTCCACCATTACCGCTGACCAGAGGTCATGTTGTAATGGCAACTTGTTTCCCAAAGAAATCAAGGATGAGTGATCACTTTTCATATCTACCCATTGTGATTGGAGGGATGGTTTACTGTTTTAAGGACCATATGCCCACTGCAATATGTACCTTGAGTTTGGGTTCTTTCCAATGTTCAGAGCAAATATTCCAGGTTTAAAAAATGGTGTACATCGTTTTGAGTTAAATATGAATTTATTTTTGGGTTATGTTGGGGTGCTCCATTTCTTCTTATATTTCTCCTCATTCATTGACAATTCTAATCCAAGACTCCCAGTTTTGATAAATTATGAGACATTTCTTATACATTCATTACGGAGGCCGTAACCATGTTAACATCTGAACAAATCATATTCTTTTGCTCCCTTCTTCACATTTCAGACAAGAAATCATTCACACATCTGTTATGTACCATTCGTTGAAAGTCTAAATGGACTGCCCAACACAAAAAGCCAACACAATCAGCCACGGCCCTCTTCAGAGCCAGCCTCAGTCTTCATGCCAAGGAGCAGAAAATGTTAGAATTGATTGAATAAAACAAGATCAAACTTTGAATCTGGTTCTGAGAATAACCATTTCCACGACTGTGTTAATAGCTGTTAACAAAACAACATCAACATCATCATCCTCCTTATCCTCATCAACAGCAACACGCATAGCTCAATTAGCTGTTGTCTTGACGCTGAATTGAGACCTAACTGTAAACTCATCCCTCCCCTGCACACAAACACACACGCAAACACACACACACACATAGACAGACACACACACACGCACAAACTCACACGGCAGTTATTGCAGTCTTTTTCCCAGTGGTGACTCCCCTGATACCTTAAGCTTGTATTGATTGCGTGCGGCTCAGCTATATATATATATATATACCACGTGCCATGGCAGTCTCTCTCTCTCTCTCTCTCTCTCTCTCTCTCTCTCTCCTACCTGCCAATGTTAAGAGTCTAAGCGGCGGTGAACGGCTGGTTGATGCCCCCCCATGGGGGGGGGGGGGGCATGGGGGAGCAAATGGGGTCATGCCTTATGGATCATGAAAAGAGAAAACATCAGCATTATGCGTGACAAAACAACACACAAACACGACGACATCAAGTCCCTTAGGCTCACGGGCGCCCGGTATACGAGTTCAACCCTGCGTCGAGGGGGAGGAGACGCACATAAACACAGGCTTTTGTTTGTGTGTCTTTGTAGGAGTAGACGTGTGCTGGAACGCACACGTGTACGTGTCATGCACACGCCGAAAAAAGCGCTCACTCACCCATACAGACACATGCACGCATACACAGTCACACAAAGCATGCATTGCTCTGAGCGTAAACAGACTCAAAACATTTAGAAGGATGTAAACGCAATGTGGCATTGATTACATCTTGATTACATCCGTCACTTTTTGCAATAACTAAAAATAACACAACCGACACATTTCATAACGCAAACACCAACTTATTTTGCACACGCTCATTGTTCAATTTCCAAAAAGACGAATCCAACCGTGACTATTCTGAATGAACTGCAGTCATGAGGATGGGTTCAGCTTGGCAGGGGTGTGTGTGTGTGTGTGTGTGTGTGTGTGTGTGTGTGTGTGTGTGTGTGTGTTGGGGGGCCACAACGGCTCCCTGGGGCCCCCTCTTGGCGGAGAAGAGAGCGCAGTGTGGTACACAACCCTGTTTAATTCTCCCTGCACTGCATTGGCTGTCGCTGTCCCTCAGAGTGGGCTGTAAAGCCCTCCCTCCGCCCGCTCCATCAGCCGCCAATGCATTCACGCTCCACACTGAGAGAGGAGGCTGGTCATTGGACAGACCAGCGTCTGCCAGGTCTGCTCTCCCACCAGTCTGCTCCACCACAGTCTTCCCTTACTCTCCCTTTTACTTCTCGAGGTTGATGAAACATGTAGGTGCAGCATAAAAACACTCCTTTCTCTCAGTAGCCTGACACCCCCCCCCCCCCCCCCCCCCCCCCCACCCATCAGTTTGGAGCATGTGCTGTGTTCTGCATCTCCGGCGGGGGAGCGAACACACACACGGCCATAATATACAGTAGGCCTACTACACTCATGGAATACTGACACACGTTAACTCTCCATGCTAACCTATCGCTCATTTTTATTATTTCCATCTTAATATACACTTCTACAATCCTATGCGAAAACCATATGAGATCCCCCCTCCATTAAATCCCATCCATCACATTCTCAATAATTTTTTTATTATTTTTGTCACTATCCCCATTTCACTATTTCTCTAATATTATGTTTTAAACTTTATAAGACATTTATTTCAGGGAACAAACAAACACATTACTGTTGTATTTCGTGCCATCACAGTGCTTCTTAAACACACACAGGCTGGTTTGATCAGATACCTTCATCCAAATCTAATGGAAAGAGAAGCCAGACCTCGCTGCACTCCGTAGCTACAGGACCTTGTGTAAACTCCATTAAAACACCAGCACAAATGTAATTAGTGTTGGGCCTCACTAAGCATAAGCTGAACGGTAATTCACTCCTTTTCCCCTCCCTCATTCTTCCCCCATTCCCTTCCATATTCGCAACAAAACCGAACAATTTCCTGCGGATCCGGGATATGAATCCAAAGGTTAAAGCGTTAAATATACGGGCTCCCTGTTCCCTGGCATTAAGCTATCTCTGGATCTCTGGCTACAGTTGTGCATAAATAACCCCTCCCCTGTGCTTTGTGGAGCAGCCTTTAAGAATGAGTTATCCCCCCGTCGGTCATTCATTATCACTCTCTTAGCGCTTATGAACTGTTTCATTATTAAAGGTATCTAATTCTCAGCCAGCCACGTAGCGATTAAGAAAAAAGCCTAAATTAATCTGGGTACGCCTTTCACGCTGGCGCACCGAGGCTTCTCGCTTCTTTTATTCTTGGTAAATTAATTTAGGGGCTTGCACCACATCATCTCAGACACCTCAGTGTACCGGCGAGAGGAGACTGAAAGGGAAAGCCATGAGCGAAAAGCAGGCATTGTGGGGTCCATTAATGCCGCGTTTCCACTGCAGGGTGCGGTACGGTTAGGTTCGCCTCAGTCCGGGAGGGAGGGGGCGGTATAGCCCAGCTCAGTTCCGAGGTCGCGTTTCCACCGCCGACAGTACCCTTTATGGTAGGCCGGATGTCGATCGCCACGGCAGCTACGTAAACATCGTAAACAACGTCTTCCTCCCCAAGAATGCAGAGGAACGTCTCCACCTCCTTGTTCGCCCAAGCAAGCGTTTTACGCGACATGTTCATTGTAAAGAATAATACCAGAGCCCGTCTACGAAGAGCCTGGGCACTCCCTATACGCCCCATTGTACCGATTTTGGTTGTAGTTCCATGAGACATCCACTAGGGGTGATCGCGGGCGAGTCCAGATTGAATGGGAGTCTATGGGGCTAAACGGCAAATTATGCCTCTTTCACCTGCTTGTCGTTGAAATATCGCAAATTTTATTGCAGATTCCGCAAGTTCAATATAGATTATGGTTCAAAGGTCAATTGAGTGAGTACTTATGTCCTTTCGATTTCTTACAGTTTGGGCCGTTGTTGGCCATACACGCTAGCATTCTGCTAATGAACGCTGATTGGTCAGGGACGGACTTGCGACTGATTACGACCAGAGACCCCTCTTGACGGCATCTGAAGCTGAAGAGCATTCAGAAACGTGTTAACTCAATTTTTGCGTGCTGTATTTATATTTTCCTGCAGGCCCTTTTATTTTTTAGATAACCTCTCTCAATTTCTCTCTCGTTCTCGTACCTCTAATAAGAACCTCATTGTGGAAAAGGATTGTTTTTTGTATTTTGCGTTGGACAAGTAGACCCTTTAAAAACATCACGTCGTGGTCCGGTGGATTATTATCGTGGATAGTGGATGAGGTATGCGACGAAGGGAAAACGGAGCGTCAAGCTGAAGCTTCACATTAGAAACATTGTTGGCCGTACATTAGTCAAAAAAAGTATGGTGAAAGTACATGGGCAGAAATGGAATTTCTTAAATTTCTTGTGTTCAATGTGTTATATACATGGTAGGTACGGTATGACCACCTTAAATAATACAGTCAATATCCCGCTCAATATCATTTAATCTGTCATTGTCTATTTTTCGAAAATAAAGATAGTTTAAAAAAGAAATGCCTCGTAAATGTGCAATGATAAACTGCACTTACAGTGGAAACGGATTGTCCGTCTTTTCGTTTCCCAAGGACAGAAAAAGGTAACGTTCTTGTTTGCTCCTGTATGAATGGTCCTAGGCTACCTGAGGCTTCACCTGGTAAGGAAAGTGGCGCTGGAGCCCGGGTAATATCGCACATGGCCTATTCAAGTTGCGCGCTAGACATTCTCTAAAGTGTCGAGACTCAAGCACTTAACTTACCTTAACCGATTGTTCCATACAAATGGTTAGTTAACGATTTAACAACTTCAACATCTGCTATTAGAGTCGTTATTTTTTTGTAGGACTTGGGCTAATGACCTTGCACAGAGGGAAAACCATCTACACCACTTGTCATTGATTTCTATGCATTCACTGATCTTTACAGATGGGTTTGTTTTAAGCCATTGAATATAATTGCTCTGCCATGCAACACATTATAAGCTACACATGTTTGTTAAATGAGAAATATGGTCTGGGTCACATTGAAACAGTAACAGTTGTATAACAGTAATTATACAAACATTATACCAACATTGCAACAGGCAAGTTTATTCAAACATCACACTAACAAGAACACAATAAGAACAGTAACTAATAAAAAAAAAGAGAAATGATTTAACAACACTGAACATACTGAACAGAGGCAGGGGAAAAGGACAGAGGAAGAAGACTTGTCCGTTGTCACAGCATCAAGGTACGACTGTAGAGATCAAGAAAGGAAGAGGCATGAGGAGAACAACAGAACACTGCTCTCTAGCAGATTGTTTACTGATGTAAACTAAATTGATGCAGTTTTAAAATTACGATTCTAATCCAGGTTTCTATTTTAGGAGAAGAAATGGCTCATAATCGTTGCGGGAAAAGGGAAGTGCTTTAGAAACTGCCGTAAAGCAGTACCACTGACAGTATTACAGTGTGTGACGTCATCGCATGTTTTTAACGCCTTTTTAGAACAGATACGTGACCTTAAAAAATACAATATTCAGATGAGTTTATTATCTTAGCCCCACCCGTTGATAGAAACTTTCAAATTACTTGACCAAAAATGACATCGTGAGAAAAGTGGATTCTGAGGATAAAACCCCGTTGGCTCCCATTCATTCTGGACTCGCCTACGAGCGCCCCGCGTGGTCAAAGATTATTACTGCAACCAGTCCAGAAAACCGGAACTAACCCGCGAGTGCCAGTTCTCCTCATATTAGACATTCTCTGATAATACCTCGAGGCTACTGATTGTTTGGTTTTATCCCCACGTCACCCGGAAGTGACGTGCCGTCGACCAATCAACGGAGGGGGTGTGTAGCAAGAATTTTCCGGTACCCTTTCAGGCGTCTCATCTCGTTTTCAGTACCCCAACGGAGGAGTACTGAAAACGAGGGCAAAACGAGTACGGCTCAGTCCGGGTCACGCCCACTTGTGGCGGTGGAAACGCAATCCTTACCGCACCTTTGCGAACCGAACCGTACCGCACCCTGCAGTGGAAACGCGGCATAAGGAAACAATGGGGTCCAGCGGTTTGAATGTGGCTGCGAGTGAGCGCAGAATTAGAGAGCGAGGAAACCAGTTTTATACCTGTTACAACCAGTTAAATATCTGCTGCATGAGTACCAACTAATAGAGATCAAACGCACGGCGGGTTGGCGAGAAGGGTGGCCGTCTCCAGACCGAGCTGGTTCAGGTAGGAGCCCCCCACCCCAACGCGCGCCTCCGCCCGCACCATACTCTTTGTATTCATGATAGGTTTAGAGCGAGCCGGATTGGCTAATGCCATGCCAGGGCTGAAAGAGCCAAAATGTATGTGGTGCTGAGTTGCGTGATAACTTGTGCTGCTGCAAAACCACTGATAAAAACATTTGGCTGGGCTGTGTGTGTGTTTGTGTGTAGTTGTGGAATGGGTTGTCCGTGTGTATGTGTGTGTCTGCCTGTCTGTCACATTCACACATGTCTCCCTGAAACATGTCCTTTTTAAAACAATATATTCCCCCTCAGTACCGGGACCAGGAGACGCAAATCTGTCGCTGACAAATGAAAAACAGTATGAGTGGCTGGGTTTAAAAATAAAGAATTATAATAGCCAAACCTGTCGGTATTTGAGCCCTCTTTCTTTATTTATGTGTATATATATATCTTTCTCTCACGCACACACACACACATGAAACACATATGCACACGCACACTCTTGTAGGAAAGAGTTTCAGTGTCAACTATTTTTTAATTTGAAAAAGTGAAATAGGGCGCTGGCAGTAGAGGACACCGGTGACATTCATTAACTAGTCAGACACACCTAAAAATGGTCGTACCCGTGTCACAATTTGTGAGCACATTGTTTTCACATGAGTCACGTAATGGATCCCTGCTCTGGTTTCCTGATGCATGCAATCTTAAAGTCGTTCCCGCCCAGCCCTCCAGTCCATTTGGGTTTGGCACATGCGTGTATTGATTCACGATACAACAAGACACGTGTTGGCAGTGCACTGTAGAGCCAGCACAACAGTCTCTCGCTATGGATGTTTCGTGTTCTTTAAATACGGTGAGTTGATCAATGGAGACCAGCTCTGTCACAAACTAAGGTCCAGACTGACCAACCCATGCTTTGGTTTCGCTCATTTCTGTGTTTTTGTTCATTTTCATTGTAATCAGTTTTTATCATTGGATGATGACATCCATACTAACGACATTATTACCTTATTAATTCATTTTTTTTGAGCGTTCTGAGATTTTTATTGTAAGTAGTAGAATTAGAAACATAACCTCAATGCATTTCAGTGCATGCATTTTTTGGGAAACATTTCATGTTTTAGACTTTCCTTAATATTTGATTATGTTAATGTTAGTTTCTTCTTAGTCCTACTGATGGAAAGCATGCCTCCGATCAGGCTTCACCTTTACACTTACAAAGCAAACTTTCTGAAAAAAAAAAACTTGACATAAAGGGACATTCTATTGCTTCGTTGTAGAGCTTCGATAGTTGATGAGCTACAATAGATTCAGTTTATATTATCGTTAATCTTTCCTTCATTTTGCTACAGTAGCGCAATGTTCAACATTCATCAGACATTTAACCGTCATTGAAAAATTATATCTTAGAAAAATGGGAAAGTCACAATATGGCTGCCATTTTGTGACTCTCCCATTTTTTTAAACAGAAGTTAAAAAAAACCTGAAAGAATACAGAGGAAGAGAGAAAAAGATTTCATAACAAATGATAACATAATACTGACAAAAGTGGACATAAATAAGCATCATAACACTGATACTATGGCTAAGTAAAAGTGAAACTGAAAGCAAGTTTTGAGTTCGGTAGCTCCTTAACAACATGAAGGTATTCCTCAACTCTCAGATCCCTATTTTCCTACTCTTTCTGCATAGGAGTTTCCCTATTTCTGGAAGAAATAGTAGAATGTTTTTTTTTATAAGGGCCAAAAAGTTTAAACTGGAATCTGGGTTGACACCCCGTGTGTTTGCCTGGGGGGTTTTGTTGTGTGATAGTACCAGCAGGGTTTTTTCTAAATACCTCTAAACGTCATAAGTTCTTCTTGCACTAAAGCCCAGTTCAGACCCAAGATTCGCCTCGCAACGACTTGCAAGAAGGTTTTGGAACGTCGCAAGGGAAAAGCTGCAGCAGTGTGAACTGGTCATAGCAGCGCGGCTAATGCCGCTGAAAGGAGTCGCAAGGAGTCGCCAGAGATTGAAGTATATCAAAGCGCCAGGTCCAGTTTAAGAACGCAACAACGTCGCTATTTCTCTTCAGCCAATCAGGACACAGCACAGAACAACTTGTAAGTCACAGCCTTACACTTCGTGCCCACTGCACCGTCAGTCAACGGACGTGGGAAGGCGTGGCTGACGGATGGGGGAGTAGTCTTTGCAGAGGCATCCGTCAGCCAATCAAATCGCTTCGCCGGGTTCTTCCCGCTTCCGGATCCACAATGCATTGCGCGTCCGTCCCCATTCAAAGTCAATGGGGATCAGTCAACGGACGGAGGTAGTGGGTACGAGGCGTTACGCCTCATGCCCACTGCACCGTCAGTCAAAGGACGTCGGAAGGCTTGGCTGACGGATAGTGGAGCTTTCCGGGGTTGTCAGAGCCCGAGACATTGCACACATTTGCATACGCGATCTGATTGGATGACGGATCCGTCGCTGCCGAAAAATGGGAGCAATAAAAATAAACCAACTGTTTTTGCCCATAGAAGGGAAAGACGTCAACCTAGTAGGCTCTCTACAAAGATTGACGGTGGCACCCTGTTTCTGCCGCGCAAGTAGGCCTACCCAACTGCGGCTCCATATTCTTGGCTATCTATCTCTCCGTCTTCTCCTTTTCATTAGGCCTTTTTACATTGGCAAGCAGGTTGGGTCAAGTTTCCTGTGTATGGGCTAAAATGTCCCGTTGGTCACGGCGCGGGACCTCTTTAGAATAATTTGCATACTCCCGAAAGTTTGAATTTTCTTTATGATTGAAGACACCCAGAGTGAGTTCACGTCTGAGTATAGGCTACAAATGCAATTAACTATTTACAAGCGCAAAAACGCCCACATATTCTTTATTTTGCTGACCACTTGATTTTTTATACCTACAAAATCCTCCTAAGGACAGTGCCTCTGCGTCTCTCTGGAGACAGTGCAGCAACTTGTTGGACGCTTACCTAAACATTCTGATGGCATCATGGGGATCTTTTTGATTCTGAAACACATTAAACACAGACTTGTCCTGGAGGGTTTGCTATGAATAGTGGGCTTGTTTCCTTCGCATAGAAACGTTACTAAATCACAAACTGTTTGCTTTTCACCTGTCTGACTGCAACCTGGACGCAGAGAAAATCAATGCCAAGCTGTGTGTGCCTGGATTGGGGTGGGTGTGGTTGTGCATGTGTCTGTGTGGTTGTCTGTTTGTGTGGTGGTGTGTTGTGGGTGTATGTGTTGAAGAAAAGTCCTCCTTTAGTTAAAGGCTGTCATGGGGTGGCTGCGTGGCGAGGCTGGTAGTGGTACATGTACTTGTTCCTTCTATCTAAGAAGAGCGGCCTCTCACACGCACACAAGGCAAATCCCCTTGATCATCATATCTGTGTTTTTAGAACTGTCAAAAAAATAGCCTTTTCTTTTTTGGGAACTGAAGGAGCTCTCAATACATGCACTCCCTTCAGCATTGCGTTAAAGCGTGCAGTCGACTTCTCTACTTTTTACACTGTGGCCCACTGAATCCTTTCACTGGATGCAGTGGAATGATTCAAATATATACTTTGCATAATAACTTGTGCATTTGTTTTGCGTGTTAACACTAATGCCAAT
Organism: Gadus morhua; assembly: GCF_902167405.1. NCBI lineage: Eukaryota > Metazoa > Chordata > Actinopteri > Gadiformes > Gadidae > Gadus > Gadus morhua. The sequence continues at coordinate 17,581,792 of NC_044051.1, read as the reverse complement.
AGAAATTAAAACTTGTATACATTTCTATCGTCTACAGACTGGTAGAAAACAGCAGCGGCCCCCAGCTATTGAAATGTGGTTGATCTGCTGATCAGTTACATGTGTTGAGAGTTGTGCCTCCATAAGCACCACTCATTAACGGGAGATATGAGATGTGTTCCTGTTTGGTGGTCGGTCGCTCCCCTCTGTTTTACTGGCTGTATCCTCTGCTGCCCTTGCTGGGGGAGGGAAGGGGGGGGGGGGGGAGGGAAGGGAGGGGGGGGGGGGGGAGAGAGGGTGAGAGACACAGAGATTTATGCCATCCCTAACTCAACAACTATTCTGTTTTCCACTCTGAAGGTCGATGGTATACAGGCAAGGTACTAGGGGTGTCTGTCAAACTAGGATAATAACTAATGATAATATATATTTAAGCAATAGATCACGCCAGGCTGTGGTATGTGCTCATTATACCACTGTTAAGGGGCGTTGTCCGGCCCCGACGCGCAGCGGAGGGCCGGCGACCCCCTTGACAGTGGTATAATGAGTATAATGAGTATAATGAATGCGCTACAAATACAACATTAAACTTAACGGTCCAATAAAACTATTGACCTCATGTTACCTTGTTTCCTCCAACGCAAAAACGATATGCTCATAGTGCCGCGGAATAAGATTTAGCTTTATTAAGTCAATGTAACCCAATAACTTCATACAGTAGAGGAAAGTAATTTATATGGTGGATGGTAGCTGAAATAGCTTTAGACAGCGTTATAAAGCTCTCCAGGGGATCCCGTTATCACTAAGTAATGTACTTTGGCGGTGGTTAGCCACCTCAGCCTGGCCTCGGCCTCATTAACCCACTCAGCAGATGTTAGGTTCCAATAAAGGGATGCCCCATCGAGGTTTAGTCAATACATAATTCATAAGTCGGGAGACCAAAACGCCCTGGCACAGCTCTCTCAAGTCCTCTCCTATTTGCCCTGTATGGTCCGATCAGAGTTCAGGTCTGTGCAGAGAAGACGGCTAAGATTCAAAGGATTAAAGTTTACACATAGATCAGTCCTTGTTTCTGGCTTTTCATCTCAGAAGTGTTGGTGTAACTTCTTTTTGTTTCTCTAGATTTATAACCAAAGAAAATTAAAGCTCATTATACCTGCTGATGAATTGGGCAAATGTCCTCAAATCAGAACTATGAATGATTAAAAACCTAAAAATCTCTAACGTATTCCAGTTTCAAGTGCCAAAAAATAAAACCTATCCTTGACCAAAGCAAGGACAGAGCTGGTCCCAATGAGAGCTTTACTGGGACAACGATCTGCACCGGAGTAATTGGGACAGGTCAGAAGCAGAGGACATTCCCCATGGGTCAACATAATGTGTACTTACTTAGAAATATCCAGCCTATCATAAACAAAGGCATAACAAGCTGTCCTTTTATGCAGGCAAATTATTGAAAGTCGAATGAATACGCATTCAGTTTTTTGGTGTTTTGTGTATATAGGTTATCTACTTCAGAGCAACAAAGACAACATTTAATTATCAATTTTATTAATGTTTGTTTAATTCAGTTGGTTTAGTTGCCAAAATGGAAGCACTTCCTCTGAATTGTTTATGACAAAAATGCACACAATTGCAGCCAATCAGAGCAGTGTTGATCTAGTTGCTATTTAATAGAAAATCAACAGCAGCATTAAAACAACCCATTTTATCATGATCCTGGCCACTTGTTAACATATAGCCTACTAGGCTCATATGGATTCAAAAATCTTTTAAAATTTGTATTATGATACATTGTAGAAGTGAATATGGAATTTGTGTTTCTAAATCCTTGGAGATGTGAATGATGTTAATGCTGTGACTCTATAAGGTAGACATCAATATTTTGGTTGTTATGTCAGGCTATGTGAATCATATAAATTAATTAAAAAAAACAGCGATCTGAATCTTAAAATATGTTTGGTCTCAGTAGATCACTCCTGTCCTTCTTTGCTTTAGCTCTATGACGACTTATGAAGACCTCTAACTTGCAGACTTCAAAAGCTAAAGTTTAGTGTGTAGACAGCATAAGCCAACTGCCTTCAAAAAAGCACCACTACGTCTTATCACACATACTTCCCTCATATTGGCCCTTTTAAAGCAGTGAACTAAACAGACATTTGAAAGGCGACTGGTGTTTTGACTACACCCGTTAAACATGGGAGACCTCTTTGGTTCCCATGCAAAGCGTGTTGTTTTCTGTTCGAGATGAGGAGGGATTTAGAGTTGTGAGGTTAAGACATAGGTCTCGGTGGAGGTGAAGTGTCACCTGAACTTGGTTCAGGAGCCTTTCTGCTTGTTGTCTTCTCCACACATTGTCTCTGGCTGGGTTACCATGTTTAAATGTTCATGTGCTTACTTTAGAGTCGCTGTTTGATAATAGTCCGCGTTTTCTTGATGCCATCTTGCATGGTGCTGTTTGAATTTAATTAAATCGGTTTTGATGCCAATCAAATTAAAATTTAATTGTATTTAAATTAATCAAATTTATTCAAACTTCATCTAATTCAAACTAATGTACTCTAATCATGAAATGATAACAGAAACATGTGCACTGAGCAGGAAACAGAGTTCTTGTAATATGGAAGTTTTCCTTATTTGTTTGTAGAAGCAAAAGCAAGAAAAAGGCATTCACTGCACATCCCATTCCTTCATTACCATCTCAAAGACGCACCCTTGCTGGAAAGCAATGCTTTTGTCCCGGACATAAAAGATGAGTAAATAATAGCAGAACGGAAAGCAGCATAGGGACAAAAAACAAAGTTAGGCAAAAACGTTATTCTTAAATAAGTGATTTGAGCAAACAACTAAAATATAACGAGATAACCAACGTCCATGGGTTGCTTGGCCCCAGAACCAGCTCTCCTGGGTTACTGAGGAACGAATGAGTAATGAATGATGAGCGACCAGGGCCCTAACGGAACCCTAAGTGACAGTTATTCAGTAACTAGTGAGGAGTTACTGGTAAACAGACTAGGGGACTACTGTTTTCGTTACTGAGTAACGAACGATGAACAACCAGGGCCCTAACTGGGGCCCTATGTGACAGTTATTCAGTAACTACTGAGGAGTTACTGGTAAACAGATTGGGGGACTACTGTACTCATTACTGAGTAACGAAGGATGAACAACTGGGACACTTTCTGGGGACCTAAGTGACAGTTATTCAGTAACAGACTAGGGGATACTGTATTAATTAATCATTCTGTGAATTAGCAAACTGACTATTTTCCTGGGACTTCACAATTAGTTATTAAATGAACAGATCACAGACGGGTTGATTGCCATATTTTAATAACGATATTAGTAATGTTAAAATCTTAAAAGCTATTGTCCAGCGCTGCAGGGCACGCTTTAAACCTGTAACCCCTTGGTTTCAACTTTCAAGCGCTGTTGAGGGCTGGCTTGGGTCCCACACTGGATCGACTGGTAGAGCTGGATCGGACAAATGAGTTGTTTCTCATTCACAAACCATTTGTTCACCAGTAGTAAAGCTTTTTTAATCATTCGTTCACCATTCGTTTACCAGTAGTGAAGCTTTTTGTTTACCTTCATGTAAAGTTATGCATCATACTGAGTTGTTACTCTTTCGCGAACCATTCGTTCACTAGTAGTTAAGCTTTTTGAATCATTCGTTGACCAGCAGTTAAGCTTTTTGAATAATTTGTTAGGGCCCCAGTTATTCGTCATTTGTTACTCAGTAACAAATACAGTAGTCCCCTAGTCTGTTCACCAGTAACTCCTCAGTAGTTACTGAATGACTGTCACTTAGGCCCCTGGTCATTCATCATTCGTTACTCATTCATTCCTCAGTAACTACCCACGTTTTTGCATACCTCATTGTAAAGTGTTACACACACACACACACACACACACACACACACACACACACACACACACACACACACACACACACACACGCGCGCGCACACGCAAACACACACATACGAGTGAATGATTGAGGTTCAACATAAAAGGGGTTTGCGTAGATGTTAATTCCCCGTGAGCAGAAGAGATAGGCTTCACAGAATTGATACGCATCAGAGTTAACATCAACTACTGGAACAACCCACACTGCTTTTAGGCCACACACACAATCTCTCGCTCTCTCTCTCTCGCTCTGTCTCGCTCTGACTCACTCACTCACACACGCACAATATGACTCTCCCCCACGCGCGCGCACACACACACACACACACACACGATAGCGAACAACTAAGCTATAATCTAGCATATAAGCAATTGCTCCATTATTTAGTTATTCAGTGTTTCATGTATTTATGCTTATTATTCTTTTTCTATTGAAAAAAACGTATGACTATCTTGTGTTTTTGTGGCTCGGCATCAGCAGCAGCACTTGCCTCAACTACGAACGTGCAGGCAAAAAGTGTGGCTCCTTTTAAATGGAAAGGCAAAATCGCAAGGGTATACGAGCTGTAAATATTTTCGGACAGCGTTGCATTTTGAGCTATTCAGCGATTTTGCATCTTTTACAGCTTTTGGTGTGAACGTACAGTTATGGTGTGAGACCGTATGTCCCTCCACCCCTAAGATGTTTCAAGTGTCAAAGATTTGGGCATGTGGTGGCGGTGGGGTAAGCAAAGATGTGGCAGATGTGGTGGAGACCATGAATATGGCAAGTGTGAAGAGGGGGCGAAGCTGCAGTGTTGCAATTGTGGAGGGGAACATAGTTCAGCGTACCGTGGATGTGAAGTGAGCAAAAAGGCAGAAGAGGTGCAGCGAGTCAGAGTTGCCCAGGGAATTGGCTATGCAGAGGCAATAAAAAAGGTCTCAAGCAATATCACAGAGGTGACAAGGCAAATCGGAAATAATAATAACAGTTGCAGGAAAATGTAACAGTTGCGATAACTTGAAGGAGGATACTCTGATAGTGTATAAAAATGACTTTGTTCTGTTTACGGCAGAGATAATCAACTGCTCAGCACAGACACAAAGCCAAAATGAAATAATTCAAATCATTGTCAAGTCAGCTGAGAAGTTCCTTGATGTGAAAGGGCTGCACTAGGAAACTGTTAAAGAAAATGCTAGAAGATTAATAGCTAATGGCCAAGAGTTCAAGATGTACGTAGACAATTTGGGAGATAAACCTAATGTAATGTGTATTCAATAGACATGGTTAAAACCACAGTTGGATTTTATTATAAAGGGATATACTGCTGTAAGAAGAGACAGGGAACCTGGTGGAGGGGGAGGAGTTGCAACGATTATACACATTGGAGGGAGTTACAAACTAATGCATGCAAGTACAGACCATGAAGCAATTCTGATCTAGGTATGGAGAGATAGAGGCCCTATAGACATCATTTACTATTATAACCCTTGTGGGAAATTAAGTCAAGATATTTTAGAGGTTGTTGAGGGGTCATCGCTTGATAGTGTGTTATGGTGTGGGGACTTTAATTCACATAATTCACTTTGGGGAACTAACGGCACAGATGCAAATGGTACAGTTATTGAAGAATTTATAGATTATCAAAATTTAGTCTGTATTAATTCTGGGGAAGGAACAAGCTATAATATTATTCAAAGTACAGAATCGACTCTTGAACTGACATTTGTGTCAAGTGCATTGGCAGGTATAATTACTTGAAATGTGGTAAGGCATACTAAAGTGGGTAGCGATCATTATCTGTAAGGATTAGAAGTCGGTACCAGGGTTTGTTTGTAAAGGGAAAGAAAATTCCTATATGGAAATTAGGTATGGCTAAATGGGATTCTTTCCAAGAGATAAGTGCAAACAGACTTAAAGCAATACGAGAGGATAACCATGTGGATGTGTATAATTCAATGATGAACTAGTTACCGTAATAATTCAAACAGCTAATGGAACTTTTCCAGAAAGTGCAGGAGCCAGACGCACCAAGAATGTACCCTGATGGAATAGTGAATGTAGTAAAGCAATAAAAGCCAGAAATAAAGCATTTAGGCAACTTAAAAAATTCCATTCACAGGATGCTTTGATTCAATATAAAAAGGGCCCTGGCTATAGTAAGGAGAAAAATAAAGACTCAAAAACGAACATTTTGGAGGTTGTACTGTGATTCCATTGGAAGAGAAGTACAGTTATCAGATGTTTGGTGCATGATAAGGAGAATGGGGGGGGGGAGGAATTATGAGATTCCAGTCTTGAGCATGGGGATACAATGGTTGTTGAAAACGTAGAAAAGGCTGAACTCCTAGCTCTAATGTTTAGGAAAGTTCATTGTTCAGAGAATCTTTCAGAGGGGGCCCGGCAGTGCAGAATCAGAACCATAATGAAAAATCCAAGAATTGTGGAGAGCGCAGCAATGTCAGGAGATCCCTTAGACCTGCACTTCAATATGTCTGAGTTGAAGAAAGCAATTGTTAGTGCTCGTCAAACCACTCCTGGGAAAGATGATGTTTGTTATACTATGTTGGAACTCACTATCCATAGTGTTACAATTGTTCAACAGGGTTTGGGATTCTGCCAAATTCCATCAGTGTGGAAAAAAGCAATCATAGTTCCTGTTCCAAAACCAGGGAAAGACCCCTCAGATCCATCTAGTTATAGACCTATTGCATCAACATCGCATTTGTGCAAGATAACGGAGAGAATAGTCACAGAGAGGCTTACGTGTTTCCTGGAAAGTAAAGCTATTTTGTCTCCTTGTCAAAGTGGGTTCCGTAAGGGTCGAAGTACTATTGATTCAGTATTGTGCTTAGAATCCGACATCAGGAAAGCACAGACTAACAAGGAGGTAGTAGTTGACGTCTTCTTTGATGTAGAAAAGGCAGCTCTGGAAGGAAGGACCACTTATTAAGTTGAAATCATTGGGAATTGGTGGTAGAGTGTATAACTGGGTTAACAATTTTTTACTTGATAGGAAAATTCAAGTAAAAGTAGGCACAGAATACTCAAATGTTCATGGGGTGGAGAATGGAACTCTGCAAGGAAGCGTTTGCAGTCCATTGTTGTTCAACATCATGATAAATGTTTTTTTTGGTGTGGGAAAGTCTTTGTATGCAGATGATGGGGCTTTGTTCATAAGTTGCCGCAATGTCTTTTTTGAAGAAGAGTTCAAGCTGCGGAAGTGGAGGGATGGACAAAACAATGGGGATTCAAACTGTCTGTGGCAAAAACTCAGGTGATCTGTTTTTCTAGACGACATAAAATTATACCCATATCAAAAAAACTGTATGAACCCCGCTAACAAGTTAAAACGATGAGATTTCTTGGTGCATGGTTTGACCTAAAGATTACATGGAACACTCGCATAACAAAGGTCCAGAATAAATGAAAAAAGGTCATTAATATACTTTGTTATTTGGCAGGACAGGAGTGGGGAGCGAGTGGATCATCTCTTCTAAACATATATCTAACTCATGAGATCTGTGTTTGATTATGGGTGTATAGCTTTCATGCCGGCAGCAGAAATACATCTTAAGAAACTGGATGTGTTACAAGCGCAGGCCTTGAGAATCTAGTGGTTCATTTAAAACATCTCCAGTGTCAGCAATGCAGGTTGAGATGGGAGAAATGCCTCTGTGAATAAGAAGAATCAAGTTAATGATTGCATACTGGGTTAATCTTCAGGGGCACTGTGATACTCATCCTGCAAAGAGCGTTTTGAAAGACTGCTGGGAACACAATGAGTCTCATCTCATCTTTGCATGGGTTGGTGATGCTGTGGTAGAAAATAACCGAATTCTATCACTTCAACTAAACTAAGAGAGTTGGGGGAATCGAGGAGTCCGGAACAAGAATGACAGAAAACTTTATTTCTACCTGCGAACAGGCGACAACAAAGCCGAATGGGTTGCAAAACACATTGCCAGATGTTTCTCGTGGTTTCTAAAACACACTGCCAGATGTTTCTCGGGGTTTGCAAAACACACGGCCGACTGATTCTCGTTTTGCTCCTGACAGAAGTTGATTACCTTCTCCCACCCTGGTGATTGTTGTTTACACAGTAAATAAATCACCCTGCCTTTGAACTGCTCTGTGTGTTGTGTGGTTTTAGCTGTTCAACTTGGTGGCACGGAAACCCCATACCCACTGGGGCGCTACATATGGTGGAGAATGCAGGCAACCGCTCCCAAGTTGAATAGGTAGACCCACACGGAGAACATGGAAGCATTTGTGTGACAACTGTTGGAAGCGAACATGGCACAGCAGGCCATGTATCGGGAGCTGTTGGGAGCGCTGACAGCCGGTCATGTCGGCAGGGCTGCAGGTGCTGCAGTTACCCGTCCTGGCCTCCAGCAGGTTTGTCTCGGCGCACCCGGAGATGACACCACGAGAGACTAAGCCGTCAGAGACGAGGCCGCCGCGGGAGACGAGGCCGCCACGGGAGAAGAGGCTGCCGTGAGAGACGCGTCCGCCAGAGACGACGCAGCCCATGGGAACACAGATGCCCGTTCCAGGAGGGATTGTCCCTCCCTCCCGGTCAGAGCTGAGGTGGAGGGTGTGTGGCAGACACCAGGGTGGAGTGAGGGGAGTGGGGATTGAAGGGAGATATTTGCAGGATGCTGGCTCCAACCCAAGCCTTACATGGACTTCCTCCCGTCAACGAGGCATGTCTGAGGGTCATTAAGCAGGAGTGCTTGGGGTTAAAGTGGAGAGCAGGCTCCCACAAATAAGAACTAGGGCTAGCAAACGACAGACATCATTTGGTTGATCTTCTGGGAGTACGGTACCGCCGCTGACGAGAGTGAGACCGGTGGAAATACCATTGGGTTGATTAGGGATAGGCCCCTGACGGAGATGGATGACCTTTTCCCACCCTGGTGATTGTTGTTTTTACGGTAAATAAATCACCCTGTGTTTGAACTGCTCTGTGTGTTGTGTGGTTTTATCTGTTCAACTTGGTAGTGTGGAAACCCCACACCCATTGGCCCGCTACAGTATATATTACCTGGATATGCTAACGGGGTGAAGCCCTTTACTAGGGGGGGCTTTAACAAGGTAGAGAAAAACTTGTAGGAACCTAGCACGATAATAGACACCTTCAGCTGGTTTGCACTTCTATTCAATAGAAAATACCAATATCAGCCTGCTTCGACTTATAAGTATGCAACATAAATGATTGGCATTAAATAAATATGAATATTACAGCTTCAGTGTGCATCTCGGTTCTTTAGGCCAGTGATTTATTACCTTTTTGTCCCTCACCGAGACCCATACAACAGCAATGACCTGTCATGCTAAAATATTGCCTAATTATCTTAAGGACATCCAATTTGTCTCGCAAGACGGACAATATTTTAACACTCAGAGGTTTATAATCAATAAAAGTAATAGTTAAGACCGACAAAAGTAGGACTTCAATTACACCACCTCTGCAAACGTATTAGTCCGATGACATGTTTTGTTTTACAGATTACTTTGCCTGTCTACGTTCGACTTGGACATGAAGGGTCGTTTGTCCTTTTGTTTAATCATTTAGCTACCATGTATTTTTTAAAGGGGACATTTTTCCACCAGGTGTGAGTGCGATGAGCCTTACAAGCTGTTTCGAAAATCTGCCCCATATGACATCACTAGTGTGCGTGTCCACTTTGATATGTGCTGGATAGATCAGTCTACCAGCCTACCCAGCGGACAGAAATAATCGTTGCTCATATATCCAGCATAGGTGGACACGCCCACTAGTGGTTTCATATGGGGCAGATTTTCGAAACGGCTTGTAAGGCCAATCACACTCACACCTGGTGGTATAATATGTCCCTTTTAAAGGTGGTTCCCTGCTGAGCAGAACATAGCGCCATGGAAGAATGAGGCACACCTGTGTCTGGAGCTGCTGTTGAAGACACTGATTTACTGCCACTATTGTCGAGTATCATCAGACCCCTTTATCCAAATCCTCACTCTCTCTTCCCTTCTTTATTTTTCTTTGTTCATCTTTCCTTTATTTCTTCATTTAGGGTGCTCTTTCTTGGTCTTTTATCCATTATTTATGTATTGTGTCTTTCTTCCTTTTATCACAAAGGGCCTCAATGTTTCTGATCTCTCTTGCCGCTTTCACACCAAAAAGAACCGAGAGCCAGTTCCGGGCTGGTGCTAGGGCCAGTTCCAAACTGGTTCCAGCCTTACCCCAGTTAAGAACCGGTTGGTTTCACACCGGCCAGAGCCAGCCATGGAGCCGGCGTGAGCAACGCCATGACGTCACTGCAAACGTCTCCGCTAGTGAGCTTGGACAGAAGCATACGGCCGACATCTTTCTTTATTCTGGGTGGAAATAGTAACATAGTTACGCCATTAAATGCGTTTATTGAAACATTTTTAGCGAGAAATGTGCATTTTACTTTCATAATGTTCGCTCGGTGAATGTGAAGGATGTTTGGTTTGATAGTTATGACGAAGAGGGAACGCTCCGTTCACTTGCATGGACATGGACTCATCTGGCTGCGTTGGCGCGTTGACGCGTTGAACCACCACACAATGATCAAGCGTCAGGTTAGGCGCGCAGAAGAACCCTCGCGCCAGTTTCAAACACAACAACAATTTCGTCTTCGATTCAATCCGTGTATGGTTCGTTCTTTGAATATTCCGAATTAAAACAAAATCAGAAAAAACAAAAAAGAACCATACACGGATTCACGTCCATTGTTTACTTCGGTGTTTTAAAAAATGCCGGTCTTCGTTGGTCTTCCTGTTTATGTAGGTACGGATAACTCCGCCCCCTGCCCCCGGCGTAAAAGCGGTTCTAGTTCTAGCCCAGCTCTAAAGCGGGGCCAGAGTTGAACCGGTTTTTAGGGGCCGGAGCCGGTTCTTTGGCGGTGTGAAACCAAAGCCCTGGCCCTAGCTCCGAACTGGCCCGGAACCGGCCCCGATTTTGCGGCGGTGTGAAAGGGGCATCTGTGACTGATCCTTCCTTGTCTGACCACTTTTGTGTTTTCTTTAACATATCTTTTATTCCCGACATACAGACAAAATCAATTACTGTCAAAAAATGGTATATCAATGAAGATTCTAATGTACTTTTTAAAAAGGCCATCTCCTTGCTACCACCCAGGGGCGGATCTAGCCATTTTGGGGCCCTAGGCAAAATATAGACATGGGGCCCTCATTTTTGAAACACGTACACAAAACAAGTAACCATCCCAATACTCTTAGAATCGCAATAAACCCATAGTGCACTACCACTCAACTCTCCACAGTAAAATCAGTTTCAGATTTCTCCAGCCTTTGCCAAAATTACATGTTTATTACTCAAACGAGAGAGAGAGAGAGAGAGAGAGAGAGAGAGAGAGAGAGAGAGAGAGAGAGAGAGAGAGAGAGAGAGAGAGAGAGAGAGAGTGAAGAATTTCCATTCTCTGCCAGAGATACAAAATGATCTTGCACTTAACAGAACTAAAATACAAAATGGATATGAGTCTATGAAAACCACCATTTACATTTAAACAGGACCAATGAAAAGATTTTGTGTGTGGACAGGAATAACAGTGGCTGTGTGAGTGAGTGAGAGACAGGCAAAGCAGTGGTTCAGTGTGAGTGAGTGAGTGAGTGAGTGACAGGAGAGAGAGAGAGAGAGAGAGAGAGAGAGAGAGAGAGAGAGAGAGAGAGAGAGAGAGAGAGAGAGAGAGAGAGACAGACAGACAGAGGGGGGGGGGGGGGTGTTTAGGTGTGCAAGTGGTTAAGTTCTCCATCTTCAAATGTCCATTTTCCCTGTTGCCTTCACCATTTCATGTGAGTAAAACAGTGTGTGTGTGTGTGTGTGTGTGTGTGTGTGTGTGTGTGTGTGTGTGTGTGTGTGTGTGTGTGTGTGTGTGGCAAAGCTGTGTGTGTGTGTGTGTGTGTGTGTGTGTGTGTGTGTGTGTGTGACAGAAAGCATTTGTAAACACAAAGTCCTACTGTTGTCGTCTTCTCAAAAGTCTTCACATCAGAGAAAAGTGGTGAGCAGCAGTATAGAACCCCAACAGCAGAGCCTGTCGCAAGTTCAGCAGCGGCTGCTGTGGCAGCAGCAGGTGTAAAAAATGAAGTCAATTTCGGCAGTGTATCTGCAATTCTTTTCTTCTCAGCTTTTTGTTTTCGTTTAGCACAACCACTATCATAATTCCGCCGCTTCATTTTCACCGAGTCGCATCCCTCTGCTTTGGTTTGAAGTACGTTATTTCGTGCTGCGCGCGTTACTACGTAATCATATTCTGGACTAGTCCAATGCACAATGGAGGGGGGCATCTGTGCTGGAAAATTATTATTTAGGCATTAGTTCGGCGTTATGTTGATATTTTTGTTATTTTTTTCTACTAGAAATGTTTTTATTTTTTTTACTTTACATAAGTAATGGCTGGGGGGGTCAGATTTGGGGGCCCCTAATAAAGACAGATTTGGTTGGGGCCCTAGGCACTTGCCTAGGTTTGCCTAATGGAAGATCCGCTTCTGCTACCACCTCTCAACCCATGTTCTGCTGATGATCTTGTAGAAAACTTTAATTTGAAAATTTTGAAAGTCATAGATGTCATTGCACCTTATAAGGTTAAAATGATTTCTGGAAAGCAAAAGGCACCCTGGAGAAAAGCCGCTTCTGTAACAGCACAGAAAAAAGAATGCAGGAAGGTTGAATCTATAGCCTACGTGCCTACAATTTAGACTTAAAAAGTGCTAGAGAAACATTTTTCTCCAATATCATTAAAACCAACACCAATAATGCAAAAACTCTATTTGCAACTGTTGACAGACTGTGACTGACCAACCCCCCAACACAAATTCCACCTGATCTCCATTCCACACAGAAATGCAATGAGTTTGCAGCTTTTTATGCTGATGAAATTGAAGGCATCAGATGCGCCATCAATATCTCTACTTCAAACAAAAATGTTGGATTACCATCCTGTTCAGGCAAAAGTAACGTGGCAAGGATGGCATGCTTTAATGTTATAGACTCTCACAATCTTGTGGAAACTGTGACACAACTAAAGCCATCCACCTGTTGCCTTGATACTTTACCTACTAACCTCTTTAAGAATGTTTTCGACTGCCTAGCAGTAGACATATTGCAAATAGTTAACAACTCTCTCCAGTCAGGCAATTTCCCAAAAGCTTTGAAAACTGCAGTTATTAAACCCCTTTTAAAAAAGCGGAGCCTAGATGCCTCTATTATTAACTACAGACCAATATCAAATCTACCCTTCATAAGTAAAATCATTGAGAAAGTTGTCCTCCAGCAACTTAATCACTTCCTGGCATCAACTCGTTGCTATGACACCTTCCATCAGGATTTCGACCCCTGCACAACACTGAGACCGCCCTTATTAAAGTTGTAAACGACATCCGTCTTAACACAGACTCTGGGAAAACCTCAATACTAATGCTACTTGACCTCAGTGCTGCATTCGACACTGTGGACCATACATTACTTCTGGACAGGTTAGAAAACTGGGTGGGGCTTTCAGGCCCCACCCAGGGGTTCAGGTCCTACCTACAAAATAGAAACTATTTTGTTTCCATTGGCGACTTTGTATCAGAATCAACCAACGTGTGGAGTCCCAAAAGGTTTGATCTTAGGACCCTCTTTATTCAACATCTACATGCTCCCACTAGGGCAAATCATGCAAAATAACAATATTGACCACCATTGCTATGCTGATGACACGCAAATCTATGTATCGCTATCACCAAATGACTATCGGCCCATAGATCTGCTGTGCCAGTGCATTGAGCAAGTGAAAGAATGGATGTGCCGAAATTTCCTTCAACTAAATGAGGACAAAACAGATAATTGTATTTAGTTCTAAAACGGAAAGGCTTAAAGTAACCCAACACCTTCACTCTCTGTCCCTGAAAACCTCAATCAAAGCCAGAAATCTAGGGGTTATCATGGATTCAGATTTACATTTCGACAGTCACATCAAATCAGTTACAAAATCGGCATTTTATCACCTTAAAAATGTAGCAAGACTTAGAGGGCTCATGTCCACCGAATACTTACAAAAACTTGTACATGCCTTCAGAGGCGCCACATCCCATTAGGCATACCAGGCAACTGCCTGGGGCCCCGCAATTGTTTGGGGGCCACGGGGGGGGGCCCCTAGAGGCAAAAAAAAAATCGCTCCACCCCCCCCCCCCCCCCCGTCAACAATCGCTCCACCCCCCCCCCCCCCCCCCCCCCCCCCCCCTCCCGTCAACAATCCTCTGCCTAGGGCCCCGACACTACCTAAAATCACCCCTGCATGCCTTTATCACTAGTAAGCTTGATTACTGCAATGGTCTCCTTACAGGTCTCCCAAAACAAACTCTGAGGAAGCTTCAGCTTGTTCAGAATGTTGCTGCTAGAGTTCTAACAAAGACCAAAACATTTGAACATATTACACCAATTCTGAAATTGTTACATTGGCTTCCAGTAGGTCAGAGAATTGATTTTAAAATCATGTTGCTAACCTATAAATCCCTACATGGTTTAGGCCCGAAATATTTAACTGATATGCTTCCACTACAGCCTTCTAGACCACTAAAATCCTCTGAGACCAATCTGTTAATTATCCCCAGAGTAAACACGAAACATGGGAAAGCAGGATTTAGTTACTATGCCACAAATAGCTGGAATAAACTCCCAGAGGATTTAAGACTTGCCCCAACTCTGAGCACCTTTAAAACAAGACTGAAGACTTTTATGTTTGCTTTAGCTTTCTGCTAAATCTTAAATACATAGCTTTTTTAACTTTGCCTTTATTTTCTACTTTAATCCTTTTTAACTTTTCATTTCTTCGTGCATGCATTCTTTTACTTATCTATTATTTTATTTTATTGTTTGACAATGTTAATATGTGAAGCACTTTGAGTATGCCTTGTGTATGAAAAGTGCTAGATAAATAAAGTTGCCTTGCCTTTTCTTCATTATTTATTGTCTTTCTGTTTCTTAACCTTTCCTTGCTTCTTTCTTTCTTTCTTTCTTTCTTTCTTTCTTTCTTTCTTTCTTTCTTTCTTTCTTTCTTTCTTTCTTTCTTTCCATCTTTCTTCCCTTCTCTCTGTCCTCTCTTGTTCCGGTCTGGTCATTCCTCGGCTCTGTCCTTCTCCACAGTCTTTCTCCATGTGCACGATGGAATGCTCTGTCCAAAGTATTCCATATAAACCCAGCCAATTAACAGCAGTAGTCTGTTTATTGAATCGCTTTGATTGGCTGAACAAAGCTCTGCCAATTTTACTCTGCCCATTCCGTAGCTGCTTGTGATTCCTGTCAAACCCATTTGGCACGGAGTCAACCCGTACATAAAAGCGCCATAATTATTCATATCCTTTAGGTTACAGCAATGCATTTATTTATCCATGTCAAGAAAAAGAAAAATTCCAGATCCATTGTTACCTGAGGATTTGAATGATAACCTTATAGTGAGAAATCCCAGTTCAATGTTCCTCACAGCAGTGGAAGAAAAAGAAATCATAGATATGGTAAATAAATGTAAATACAAAACATCTACTGATTCAAATGAAATTGATATGAAAGTTGTAAAAAAGGTCATTGAGGGGATTTCTGAACCACTTACATACATCTGTAACTTATCATTCCAAACCGGAAAATTTCCTAACAACATGAAAATAGCTAAAGTTGTGCCGCTGTATACAACTGGGGATAGACACCACTTCACAAATTACAGGCCAGTTTCTTTACTTCCACAATTCTCCAAAATTCTAGAAAAACTATTCAATAACAGATTAGACAAATTCATAAACAAACATAAATTACTTTCTGACAGTCAATACGGATTTAGAGCAAACAGCTCTACATCACTGGCATTAACAGAATCAATTGAGGAGATCACAAACGCTATAGATCACAAACTGCATTCATTTGGAATATTCATAGATCTCAAAAAAGCTTTTGATACAATTAATCATAACATATTAATCAATAAACTTGAACGATACGGGATCAGGGGGTTAGTATTGCACTGGGTGAGAAGTTATTTAAGTAACAGAAAACAATTTGTGAAGTTGGGGGAACATTCATCTTCGTGCTTGGACATTGCTTGTGGTGTCCCACAGGGGTCAGTATTAGGTCCAAAACTATTTATACTTTACATAAATGACATATGCAAAGTTTCAGAAACATTAAAATTAGTATTATTTGCAGATGACACTAGTATTTTTTGTTCTGGGGGGGATTTACATGAACTACTGGGGAGGATCAACACTGAAATGTGCAAACTGAAAATGTGGTTTGACAGAAACAAATTATCGTTAAACTTAAGTAAAACAAAATTCATGTTATTTGGCAATTACAATAAGAATACACAAGTACAGTTACAAATAGATGGGGTGGACGTTGAAAGGGTTTATGAAATCAAGTTTCTTGGGGTAACAATTGATGATAAAATAAACTGGAAGTCTCATATAAAACATGTACAAAGCAAACTGTCAAGAAGCATTTCAGTTCTGAGCAAAGCTAAACAAATTCTGGACCACAAATCACTCCACATTCTCTACTGTTCACTGATTTCACCATATCTACAATACTGTGCAGAGGTTTGGGGCAATACTTATAAATGTACAATACAATCTCTATCCATACTACAGAAAAGAGCCATAAGAATAATTCATAATACTGGGTATAGAGACCACACAAATTCACTATTCTTAAAATCAAAAACATTAAAATTCACTGATCTGGTTCATTTCCAAACAGCACAAATCATGTACAAAGCAAAAAACAATCTACTTCCTAGCAACATTCAAAAATTGTTTTTTTACAGAGTTGGGGGTTATAATCTGAGGGGGGAGTTCAATTTAAAACATCAGCGGGCACGAACAACATTAAAAAGTTTTTGTCTTTCAGTTAGTGGAGTGAGGTTGTGGAACAGACTGGGTGTGGGACTCAAGCAATGTCCAAGCATGATCCAGTTTAAAAAGCGGTTCAAACATATGGTTTTCACAAGATACAGGGAGGAAGAAGGGCTTTAACAACGGGTGTTTTCATGAATTATAAATGACTTATGTATTTGTTTATTTTATCTATTTATTTTCTATTTTTTTTCTATTTTCTTTGTTTGTAAATATGTATTATTAGATATGTATATTTGAGGAGTTAGATTATTACTTGAGTAGTGGAGAAGGGGTAGGTTTAAATAAGCATATGCTTCATCCTACTCCTTTTCGGACATGTTGGGTTCACATTATTACTTTTTATACTGACTATTGTTATTGTTGTTTTCACTATTCTCATTGGATTTGTTTTTTGTTTTTTTATTTTTATTTTTTTTCAGTTCACTTTGTTGTGTTACCCGCACATGTTCGAAATAAACTATCTAAACTAAACTAAACATGTACTATAAATGCACGTGTGTGTGTGTGTGTGTGTGTGTGTGTGTGTGTGTGTGTGTGTGTGTGTTTTATATAATCATTAGTCCAATACTAAAGCAAGGTTATGCTGCAGAACTTTGATTAGTTCACCCTTCAGCCAAGGGCTTTGATTTGTCATTAAGACTGATAACATCGAGGCAGGGCATCGATGCGGCCGCACAGAGCCAAGAGCAGTCCTCTCTCACATCACAAACGCAGGGATCAATATACATCTGGGTCCTTTCTGCCCCCTTCATCTCCAATGGGGGGGTGCGGATGAGACCACCTCTGACCGGAGGACAAGCCAGATTTCAACCTTCAACGACTGTGTATGCGTGTGTGTGTGGTGTGTGGTGTGTGTGTGTGTGTGTGGGGGGGGCCACCAGAGCTGCTCGTAGTGCTTTAAAATGGGTTTACATTCAAACAAATGTCTCTTGATTCCTCACACACACACACACACCGACCTATCCAGAAGCATCCTACCACAGAGAGGTACCTATCGTCATGAATCAGAAGCTCCACATTCTTCCTCTTCATGGAATGTCCATTTGCCATTCGAGGAGAACTGTTAATAGCCACGTGTTAACAGTTGTATACGTTGAGCAGAAATGTTTAAGGGAAAGATCCACATGAAGATGTTCAGAACAAAAATCCTCTATGAAAGACATGGTCAGAGCTCCAGTTGAGGTGCAGTGGTGAAGCTAACCTTAGACACCAGGCCTATTACTCATACTACTAGTCCTGCTCTTGGAGAAGTACACTTAACAAAGTCCTAATTGATTGCAGCGGCCTGGCAGAATAGGGCCAGCGTTCTCAAAAAGGAACGACCCACTCATAGCTTCACTCCAGTGTTGCCCAGTAGATATTAGATTCATTTGGGTTAGAAAACTAGGCTAAGCCATGGGACTTAAAGGTTGGGTATGGGATTTGCGAAACGCCAGCAGATTTTGAAGTTACACAACTCAAATGGTCCTACCCTCTCTCCTTCAACGCTGACTCTGACTCCACCCATTCCAAGTGCATGGACGCGCAATCATGCAGATGCGCGAGAGCGAGCTATTAGCTAGTTAGCTAGCTCCAGTAGCTATCACAGGATAACAACAAACAGAAGCTTGCTCTGGGTCACGAGCTTTGAGTACGTGCACGAAGGGGTCACGCGCAGGGGGAGTGCAGTACGACCGTTTGATTGACGTACTTACTGTCAAATGCCACTCGGTGGGTCTGGAAATCATTGGCTGGAGTTTTTCGAGCCCTGCTCGTTCCACAGATGATTGACTTGTTTAATTTTCATGTCAATACTTCTAACTCAGTGGCTGTAAGTGGGTTATGGGTTATTAAGGATTTCAAGTAATTTTGCAAAAATGGCCAAAAAAGAGAATTCCATACCCAACCTTTAAGTGACCTTAGTCATCAGCCCCCGTAGCCCCCCAAAAAAGTAAAATAATCATTAGGTAAAAAGGGTTTGAAGTTGTGCGTCAGAGTTGGCCGGTGGCCTACTGTTGCGTCAGTAGAAACGCCGGCTACCACCTTCACTGACTCTACTGAAGACCATTTGTTAAAGTGAAGTGTCACACTAACGGGCCAACCGTGTAGGCAGGACGCCTCGGAGGGATCCTGGATTGATTCCGCCCTGTGGTGCGATGCTACGTTATTCCCCTCGCTTCTCCAGCCCACATTCCTGTCTCTCTCCACTCCCCTGTCCATGAAAGCACAAAAAGCCGATAACAATGTAAGAAAGCTGAAGATTTTCAATCACTGCAGTTTGAATGCCCAGCCAAAGCCAAATATTGGCTATAGCTGGGGTATAGTGTCTCATCCTCGTTTGACTTCACACACTATATTCATTTTTTCGGTTAAGCCCAAAGTTCACGGAGCACGAGTGTCATAATCATGTTGTTTTTAAACGTGCTGTATAGGTAAGAATTTAGAGCAAAAAAGTACTGAAGAGAACAAGATTTCACAACTTAACAACCCTGAGAATATGTTGCACCCCTCTCTACTTCCTCCCTCTGTACGCCATTGAGGGTTGCATTTCATGCACCTGTGATTGACAGGCAAGATTGAGCCCCCGAACCAATCATTGAAGAAATGCTCTTATAGGTCAAAAATTTGTCAGGAGCGATCTGACATTTAAATTGGCTCATATAGAGGCAGGCACAATTAAATCAAAACGGATATTCTCAAAGCGCAGTTCACTCAATAATTGATGAGCCATTTTTACAAATCACACTGGCCTAATAGCTTTTAAATCTTAGAGCTCCTTTAACAGAGTAACACACACAGAGCCAGAATCTATCGGGGCTGCTTCGCATAGGACTGGACTCCTTTTTGTGCGCAGAGATTCTGAGACCATTATTTTCCATCTGACACGGTGGTCTGCTTGGGGCTCTACTCAAGTATCCTCGTTCACCATGAGATACGACATAGCCTACTGTGGTTGAACAGGACATCCTCTCAGTGAAAACATTGCATGGCCTCCCTTCTGGAGTAGGCTGCAGGCTCCAGGCCAGCTCAGCAGCATGTTGCAGAGGTCCGAACAATACATGTGCTCAGCTAAACCCGGATATAGATTCAGCACTTTCTCTCTTCTTCGGGGATGTATTTTACTTTGAAAGGGAACTGTGTGTGTGTGTGTGTGTGTGTGTGTGTGTGTGTGTGTGTGTGTGTGTGTGTGTGGGCAGCAGTTTAAAAAGTTAATAGCAATCACCTGCACTTTAGCACTTTAAGGTGCTACTGCTAACCTATAAAGCCTTGCATGGATTATCTCCATCCTACCTGAAGGACCTCATCATATAGTCCTTCTCGGTCCCTCCGGTCTTCGGGAGCTGGCCTTCTTTCACTGCAGAAGGTTAAAAAGAAATCGACTGGACAGAGAGCGTTTGCCTATCGAGCCCCCTTCCTATGAAATAGGCTGCCATCATTGATCAGGGAAGTTGACTCTGTGGAGCTATTCAAAGGAAAGCTCAAAACGCACCTCTACAATCTTGCATTTGGAACATAGGAGTTTGAAAATGACAGATGCAACGTGATGACCACTCTATTTGCTTGTGCTTTTGTTATTACAGTATACATTCCCACTATGTACTTCTCCGTTCTAATTCACTATTCTGTCTGTTCAAGCGTGTTGCGGGTGCTGGACTGGACGCCTGGACTCTCCTCATGGATAACCGGCCAGATCCCATTCACCATTTTATTATGATGTGCAGGTATTTACCTGTATGTCAATTGTGGCACCCATTGCTCTCCTGGCCATCCCTGGAAGAAGGGACCCCCTACTATGCGTTTCTTCTCAAGATTTCTTCCTTGGAGTTTTTTCTTGCCCGTGTGGGGGCTTGGGTAAAGGGGGGTGTCATGAATATTTGGCCTGTTAAGCCCTTTGAGACTGTAATGGTGATTAAGGGCTATACAAATACAATTGAATTGAACCTGTTTATTTAAGCAAATGCAAATTTTGTGTGTGTTTAAAACATTAAACACACTGCAGCAACCCTGCACCGGCGGACCTAGAGGAATCTCGCCAACGCTCTGAACAGTGCCCTCTCTATGGACAAATAGTCCAAGGGAGATGCATCCCCTTCAACAAGGCTGCAACCGCCCACCAATCAAGCAGGCACAAATAATCATGGGGATTGAGATCACCTGGGGGAAGGCGGCGGCAGAGGGGTATTAAAGGCCGAGCACACGGCACGATTTCCCACCGCCAGTATGTCAGATCGGACATACTGGCCTCCGTACCACCTGCTGATCCCACGAGAAACTAGCCCCAAGCCTGCCGGTACGGGTGGAGCGGCACAACACCCACGCCCACCTCGACTCAGGGAGCGTGGATACCCTGATCCAACCCGGACTGGCAGACGGGAGTCCTCGGACATGAGGTCGCGGTGGGCTGCATCCACGGCCGAACAGAGACCTACCCCACAACCGCATTACAGTACAAACCCCGAAGGGAACCTTCACGGTTCATGCCGGGGTGGTACCAAACCTCCCCATGCCTCTTAATTGGGCGGGACTGCCCCATCTTTGGAAGACTGTTAGGGGCAGAGCTCCGGACACCCCATCCCCGACGTCTCCGGGTAAGACCACGCCGGTTGCGTAGCCGGCATGTCTACATGGCAGCCCAACAACCGCCCTCCTGGTCCGACTCCGACGACGACGAGTCCCTCGAAAGACCACACGGCAGTCCACGGACTCCATTCCCCGGGGGACCCCAGAAACGATGACCGCCTCCGAACAGACACCCCCTCCGGAGGAGAGAGAGAGAGCCCGGACCTCATCGATTTCTCCGACGTACCCCTCGCCGTCGAGGGACGTACGGACAGGGGCGGACTGTCCGTACGTCACATTTCGCCCAACTGGAGGACGACGCCCTTAAACATGCCTGGGGACACGTACAGGTCCATGAGGGCGTATCCAGGGACTCGTGAGTGGCCGGCACTACCCACACTTCAGCACACGGGGGGGATTACTGTATAGGGTAGTGCAGAGGGGAGGAGAAGAGATGGAACAATTGGTAGTGCCACGGGCATATGTGAGCAAAATTCTGTTACAAAGCTAAATAAGATGAAGGAGATGGAATAAATAAATAAAATAGGAATAGCATAATGCACATAACATCTCCCCTGTTTTCCTATGTGCCTTTGGAAAAAAAGTCCTTAAAGCCCAGAAAGACAAATGCTCCAGCGATGGATACAATAAACGTAGAGAGAAACGATGCCCAGATGTACACAGGGTGAGGAAAATACAAATGCTACTATAGTAATGAAGACAGGGCCGCACCATATGAGAAATAAATCAATGCAACGAAAATGTACTGTATATATCCCAAACACAATGCATCACACTACAGCCACGAAGTCAAAGACAACTCCTGAAATGAGTCAATACAAAACAACTAATTAACGACTATGAATAAAAAGAATAAATATGAGTTAATTTTGACTTGGTTACATGTTATAATAAAATATTGTGTTCACAGGTACAGCAATATTAATTTATTTCCTTATTTTATTATCCTTTGTCAGATATTTTTATTAGTGGGCTTAGTGGAAATTTAAAAAGTGCACGGCTATTATCCATTTGGTTTGCCGAGAAATTACTATAGGTTGAATTATTTTATGGTTGAGTGTGTTTTCATTAAACAATACGGTATATTGACGGATGTATATTGCACAACGCAAATGTGAAAACATTTAGTATTAATCATTGTTTTTGAAAGAAGGAGTAAACTTTTGACTATGACAGAAAATTAGAAATACGGAAATAAGGTCCTAAAGGTTTGTCTCTGATGAAATAATGAATTTAGCTGATCAAAAACACAGCACAATTTGTCTGGTACATTGGGAAGGGAAATTGCCTTTTTACATTAGATTATAATTTTTTAATAAATACATTCAGGCTGAGAAAGGGAAAGATTGAAGCACATCACCCTGTCTAAAAATACATTTCTACTTTTAAGACAGATGCCAGCTCTTACCTTATTTTCGAAGTCTTGGCTTTCTGTGGTATTGTTTCTTCAGTCTAATCTGATTAAATTTTAGGTCATTACGGTTATCAAAAGATGAGGAATCATGAGAAACATGGGAATTAAATAATTACAGATACACCGATATCTTAGTTAGGCCTAATTCCTTGATGATGAACAAAGTAAAATTCTGAAAGTAAATGTGTTACATTTACTTTGCTTTACAACTTGAGACAACTTAATAATTAATCGTGCCGGTAATGTATAAGGAGTCATAGGAAGTCTCATTTGATATGGCCAATAGATAATATCCTGAATGTGCGTATCTACGAAGACTATAAACCTCAGCACACCAATTTTCTTGGATTTCGTTTATGTTTTTACCCACAAAACCAATGCTTAAAAAACAGAAGTTAAACAGCATTAACCATCCCCTAAATGCCGGACCCTAACTGGTTGAGTAATAGAGATGTAAGACCAGTACGGATGTATGGATGATTTTTTATTATTGCATATTTGTTTTTTTAAAGAGCACTTGCTGATTAATTTACATTAATTTAACATAGTGATTAACATCAATCCATGATGTCTGCTAATTTGGGTTTAAAATCTATTTTCAATTTTTTTTTACGTTTTTCATATAGACACATTGTTGACTTCCTCTGAAAGTGTGGATGACACCTTTTTCCACAAGTGCTTCTCCTTCCAAACCATCTACGGGTTCTAAAACAATCAACGTCTCATATCTGCTCTGAAAGATGAGAGCCTTTGGTTGGCTGCTCATGACAGCCACAACACTAGTTAATGAAACAGGAGGACCATAATCACACACGCATGCACACAAGTGTGCGTAGGCCTATGTGCACACACACACGCACAAACACGTACAATAACTAAATCATGCCGCGGTGTAATAGTAAGTAAGTAAAATGTATTATAAGGCACATTTAAAAAGTTTTCACTGGCCAAAGTGCCGTAGCCTACATGGTGCAAAGAGGCATATAAAAGAACACATACCACATACATAGACATAGATGAAAACATATAAATAAACGACAGATCACAAAAGGGGCGGAAAGGCCAGGGAGAAAAGGTGTGTTTTGAGCCGAGATTTAAAATGGTGATGGAAGGTGCGTTTCTGACTGCAGGCTGCAGCTTGTTCAAAAGGCGGGGGGCAGCCTTTGGATCGTGCGTAGCAATGAATTTAATAACACTTTTAATGGTCGAAAA
Organism: Gadus morhua; assembly: GCF_902167405.1. Lineage (NCBI taxonomy): Eukaryota > Metazoa > Chordata > Actinopteri > Gadiformes > Gadidae > Gadus > Gadus morhua. Next base: position 17,557,826 of record NC_044051.1, on the reverse strand, counting down.
TCGTAACACTAGTAATTGAACGCATTTCAACTTGATTGAATCGCAAATCATTAAGTGGCAACTCAATGACTGGGTCATTTTTGAAAAAAATATATTGCAATCCATGTACAAATTGATCGAAAAAATGAAGAGCATTTTAAATCTGGTGCATTATCCAATTATCCATTGGGACCAATTCAAAGATGACAATGCAATCTTCAAAATGTTTCCTTCATAGTGGTGATCTGACATCTGACAGATGTCAGATGTCATTTCCAATACCTTAGTTTTGCTGTATGCCAACATACATGCCAAACCAGGACTGTGGTTCTCTAGTATGATGATAGAATTCTCCTTCTACATACCTGCTATGTATACAGCATGGACGAATTTGATTAATTATTTATTTTCGTTTTTATTAGCATATAGAGTGAGGCATGATGAATTCCATTGATTTCATTCCTGCTTGTAATGCTTTGAGCTTTCTTTCAACTGAGTTTCAGCAGTATCATATCAAGGCTATTGTTAATGTATGTACCAACAATATTCTTGGCCTCTAATTGGCATAACTGAGAGATGTCTTTGTGACATTCAAATTGGACACCAATGTAATTCCCGCAGCTATCAATTCACAGTTTGAATTCAACATGAGGAAACCAGGATGAAAACCAACAGGGTGGTTCATGATGGTATTTTTCGTAGGCGATACTGTTTGTGACTCGAGAGAGTCACATAGAGTTTTGTAATGTAAAATCCTAAACAAACAAAGATACCGTTACCTAGGCTAATGAAAACGTTATTTTTCCACGTCTCGCATGAGAACCCTGTGGCAGTATCAAACACAACCTCATCCAGGGCAAACACTTACGATTAATAACTCAACAATGACCAAAGCACCATTACTATCAATACACTTCCTATGCTCCTATACTTTTGAAAAGGAGGCAGTCATTGCGAATGGGGTATCACAAAGTAACAAGCCCTATGCCACAAGTTATGCTAGGTATAACGGTCTCAAGCCCGAGAGAGGAGCACAAAAAACAAACACTGAATGATGGATGTTGTCGTCTGGTATCAATCTTATTTAACTTTAAACATATTCTACTGTCCGACGCCTGGTGTGCATCACCAATAAGGCACACCCCTATAGGCTAACCTTTAAGGCAAAGGGAAGAAAAAATAAACACTTAATAAACTGTTTATTCATGGGTGGTGGTCGGGGAAAGCGGGCTGCCGAAATGGAGCCCGGACACGGAAAGGTCAGCGTTCTCGAACACACATGGGTAATTGGTCCTCAGAATACCCACTCATGTTTTTTCCCGCTTCCAATGTCGCACCAACTTCAACCAAACACATAATCACGTCCTCACTAACGTCTTGAACTTTAAATCATACACAATTGTTTGGAGTGTTCCCCATCAAGGGGCTGATTTTGAGTGTGGTTATAAATCAGGTGAAGTAGAAATCTCCATTCCAGTGGATTTTATTTTAAATGGAGGCCTATTTGTTCTGTATTACTATGAATGGTATGAATGGTAACCATGTAGTTTGAACTTCCTTGAACCAGCTCTTTAGACTTTGCAGCAAGCAGATAACACAAGTTGTGTGTGTGTGTGTGTGTGTGTGTGTGTGTGTGTGTGTGTGTGTGTGTGTGTGTGTGTGTGTGTGTGTGTGTGTGTGTGTGTGTGTGTGTGTGTGTGTGTGTGTGTGTGTGTGTGCGCGCGCGCCAGGGTCATACAGCGAATCCGAATTTATTAATCAGCAAAACTTCATCGTCTCCTTTCCTCCATCTCGGCAAATAATACAAAGTTAGTTTGTCCTTTGAAATTAATTGGCATTTAATATTGACTGCATTAAGAATATATTTTCTGAATATTTAAACATGCAATATATCAGGGTAAATATGACAAGGTGTAGAGAATTATGAACAAAGTGAAACGCATTTAAAAATTAATTGTTGTTTAGACTTCAGAGTAATGTTGTTCTGAATGGTGCAATGATTAGGGGTGCACTCACACTAGGCCATCTGGCCGTGGCCGTGGCCGTTTTCACACGTAACCGTGCTCAAATCTGCCAGTGTGAGTGTGGCCAGTCTGGCCAGGCCAGGCCAATTTGGCCACTTGGGAGAGGTGTGCTGCTACGGTACGGGCCGCTACGGTACAGATGCTAATGAGCCGACACGCGCACACGCACGGCTACGCAACCTGAGCTGGATGACGTATAGTCCATGCGACGACCACGGACATAATAAAGGCGACAAGCCTTCTTTCCCATTAAACGGTAAACATATATCCAAAAAGCAACAGACTCAGCAAAGTGCGAACTGTGTTATCTGTGTTGTTGTCCATTGTTGTTAAAACTCTGTCTGGCGGCAGACTTTATTATGGTCCATGCAGTGGACGCTTGGTGATGACGTGTTACTTTCGACGTGATGACGTATGTACAAGAGCCTACCGTGGCCAGGCCACAGTTGCGACGGCCAGCGGCCACGGTCAGATGGCCTAGTGTGAGTGCAGGCCAGAGAACAATGGGGCCATTTGAGCACGGTTAGGTGTGAAAACAGCCAACGGCCACGGCCAGATGGCCTAGTGTGAGTGCACCCTAACTGACTAAATGTCGGATCTTGTTTGTTGGCGTGACAACGTGTACAGGTATGTGCTTTACCGGGGCCAGGGTAAAGGCCAGAGTCCTTGACCATTTTGGTCAAAATGTGCGTTCCAAGAGCAATACGTATCTGAACTTGAATCCAAAAGCATGATGCAGGTAAGTTCAAGTTCAAAGGTTAATTACAACCCAGAGTTGAAGAGGTGTGGAGTTTATAAAGAGCTTCATCAGAACCGTTTGATTGGGCCTCTCCCGAGATGCTTCCTTATATCGTGAACATATTTCTCTTTATTTCCCTCTCCATCCACACGTCTTGTTATTCACTTGTTTTTTTATCGGTGTGAGGCAGGGAGAGGAATAGAAGTTCAGTGAAAATGTCAACACAGAGGGGAGTGGTCGAGACCACCACTTCCCTCTGCATCAGGGCCCCTATCGATTCCCCCCTCATGTTTTAGCGCTCCCCATGGAGCTGCCCCTCCCCCCGCTCCCTCCTGCTCAGGCTGCTGCTCTCTGCTGGCTGGGGGTGATGGTGGGGGTGGTTCTGGGGTAGGAGGATGTGGTAGAGGGGGTGCTTGTGGGAAATGCATGAGGGCAGCCCTCTCCTCCTCTCTCGATAAGGTGTTTTCTGTTGTTCAACTGTATGTGTGGTGTTCGTTGAGATTTTATTCCGTTGAGTGAGTGGGGTTGCCATCTTAATGCTCTCTCTCTCTCTCTCTCTCTCTCTCTCTCTCTCTCTCTCTCTCTCTCTCTCTCTCTCTCTCTCTCTCTCTCTCGAAACACAGCATCTATACCCTTCTTGCTTTTCTTTTCGCTCTTGTTTCCATAACTTCTGCTCCGAGGTGTTCTCAACGCATCATCCTGATTTGTTTTAAGTTTTATTCATGACATTGTTTTTTTTGCCATCCATAAAGGAAAACTAATGAACAAATCTGCAAGCGCACAACCACCCACGCCGCAACAGAAGGGAACAATGTTTGAAGGGCTGGTTCACAGTGACCGGCCTCTGTAAAGTTGTGACGAACCAAGAGGCTGTGAATCGCAAACAGCTATGTTTCCAAAGCTCCAAGTCAGCAGCCAAGAAAAAAATAAATAATAAGAAGAGTGAGAGAAGCTGATGCGGAATAAAACAGCCCGAGCTACCATACCAGAATAGTGAAAACTTTATTCATATTTATTTTCATTAATATTCCGCTTCGTCAGTGGTCCCTTGACATTCAAAATGTGCTCAACCTTCAAATCCTATATTAAATAGGCCTACTGAACAATATACGACCGGAAAGTGTAACAAGCCAGCGCATTTAATACTAATATTCCTCCTCTTCTTCTACTCTAAAACACAGTGGGACGCATCCGGCCCCTCACAGTCTGAGTGGATTTATAAGGACGTATTATGCGGCATTAGGCAACACACCGACGGCGGTAACGCAAACCAATGAATCACTTCCTGGGAGGCATTACCCACAAGGCCCCACTGCGCTGCGTTTGCACGGCGCCGCTTTAGGAGGTGCTCTCTGGGAGGGGCCCCGGTGAGGAGGGCAGCAGGCGAGACGGGACGCGTTGTGACAGCGAACATCAGTCTCCGTTTGATCACCATCATTACTCACAGGCGCCTTGATGCCCTGACAGCCACACGCAACCTGTTAGCCGTCGCATCCGCGGTGGGAGCGAGCGAACAGGACTTGAGAAAAGGGAAATTAAAACTGAGTTCTACTGACTCGACAGTTTGGGTTCAGAGTGGCAGCTGAGAGGAAAGCTTTTTCTTCTTTTTTTTCACCTTGACCATCAGGTTTTAAAGACAGTGGGGACCCCCTTCTACCCCAATAACCCATATTAGTATAAATATTTCAGACTGAAACAAATCTCAGTCCGAAGCATTTGAACGTAAAGATGTTTTACGTGATTGCCATCCTCTCTTTTCTTCAATAACATAAAAAAATATTTTAGGTGAAGGCTATTACAAAGAAGCTTTATTTATTTCCCATCTTTCTAGTTATCTAGTTGTAGCTGCTTGTTAGTCAACAAACCATAAATGGACAACACAAGTCATCTCTAAACATAGTTCCTTGTGTTACGTGTGGGAGAATACATGACACATATTTGTATAATAGACAATTACAGTTTTGTCAGCATGCTACTTATCCAGTAAAAGTTTTTTCCTTGCAAACATCATCTTTTTCTATCTCTGTCACAGATTACTGGCTCGGAAATTGCATTAGCCAAAGGCGAAATCCAATGTAAATCAGCGGCTTGGATGTGTTTTCTGGCAGTCACTCTGCAATTATATTCTTATCGTTCTCTCCCTCCCGTGTTATCTGAATATCCTTCAACTATCCAACACATTTCTCACCCTTCATCCCTCAATCCAATATCTCTGCTACCATTTCCTCATTGTATGTATATCTTCAATGCTTAACAGAAAGTCTATGTCACTATCCACGGTAAGTCCAGGAAACGTATAGGGGGTAGGGGTGTAACGGTACACTGAAGTCACGGTTCGGATCATACCTCGGTTCAGACATCACGGTTCGGTACGAGTTCGGTGCAATGAAGGGAAAAGAAAAAACAGAATTGCAGAGGGCAATTCTTTTTTTATTGTGCTTGTCTCAGGTTGTACCACCTAGTGTCATAAAGTCTCTCCCCTGAGCTAGCGGCAACAGCCTGAACTGTGTAATCTAAGATGTAAACAGTAAACAATAAGAACCCCACATCATCTCCAGACAATCAGTTATAAAACTGAAAATGCAGACATTATTTATGAGAGTGCAAACTACGAGCCAGTCCCCCAATGAGCTTCCCACAAACGTGCTGTTTTTTTAGAGGCGAAAAATTGGAGGGTGGTGGTGTGGCCCTGAGAAGCTTTCAGCCATGGTACCATGTGCTCGTGTTTACAGTGGATGTATCGCAATAGTGAGGCGCACACAGCTTTTGGCCGTGTTCTGTAAATATTCTGTAATAAGTCTAGATCATATAATATATATTATCACGGCCAAAAGCTGTGTGTGCTTCCAGACGATAATATGATCTCAAACGACTGCGCTGGGTTCTCCGACATCTCTGGTTCTTCCACTTCCACAACAATGTGAAGTAGACTGAACTGCGACATGGAGGAGAAAGGGACGCGATTATTGAATGCGATTGTCTCCCGCCGGAGCTCCGCAGCGGGCAGCGCCGAGGCGGTGGTGCCTCGGAAGCGGGCTGATCCCTTTCTCCGGTTCATGTACTTCAGGTACTTCAGGGAGTCAAAGCCAAAGTTCCTTTCCCCCAATTCCTTCTCAACCATGGCTGAGATAACCCCCACTGCGAGTCTCGTTGTGGAAATACCAGAGACGTCAGAGAACCTGCTACTGGTCAGAACCTGCTACAGAGAACCTGGTCAATGTGGCCCGGGAAAGGGAAGTCTGGGGCCCCTTGCTTGAGCTGCTCCCCCCGCGACCCGACCCCGGATAAGCGGATGACGATGATGATGATGAGGTCAGAGAACCTGATGTGTTATTTGGCTATAGGCGCAAATCAGTGCTGCAGTTTAGTTGTCCCTGAAGAACTTGCGTAATCGTGACATCCGTACCGATTTGGTTTAATACAAATACATGTATCATTACTCCCCTAATAGGGGAAGTTAACACTGCTTGGCGAGTTATTCTGCAAAGCTTTAGGCCAGCTCTGAATCACGCACATTCTCCAGGCAATAGTCGAAAACAGCCCCCTTGTTTGTCCTGTGTACCGTTGTATAATCAATATCCCAGTCCTTTTTTATTTAGCGCGAAATCGCTTTTTTGGCCATGTACATATCTCTGCTTTTTGTTTCAGCTTTCAGCTTTGACTGGTCGTTCGCCCTTTGTCTCAAATGGTAAACACTGCACAACCACGCAAATGATGTCTTCTAACATAGCCAAACATCGTGTTTCACGGTTAACATAATGCATCAACATTTACATCCAGCACCTGGTTGTGTGAACCCTTCCATTCCACGTTTCACGGGGATGATGAATATTAGCGTATTAGCCGGTGCTAAAGTGTGTCTCTTTCTGCTAAGCCATGCGTAACAGAGTGGCTTTTCACCTGATTTACCATTCCTCTGCTGGAATAGACACGCGGGGGTTTGTAGCTTCCCACTGTTATGTTTCTGTCAGGATATTATGCATACATATATACAGTATATATTTAGGTTATTCCTGAGCAGATGTTTTCTTCCCTTCCTCAGCACCCTGCTGCTTCCTCCATGGGGGGCAGGGAGACAGCTCAGTCTCTCCCTCTTCATCGACGTCCGCTGTCATTGTCCAGCACTCCTTCCATCTCCCTTCATTTGTAGGATTCAGATCCCTCCTGTGCTCTATTATATACATAGCAGTAGAGGCATCTCCAGTAAGGAGAGGGAGGAAGATCCTCCTTAACATTGTTGAGAATAAAAAATGTAGATTGCCCAGCCTACTAATGAATTAATGCCCTTAAATATTACAATTTTAATGCTTTTGTATATGTAATGTTCATTTCCCTCGGTGAAGGGACACTGCACCCCCTATCGCCCATTGCCAATTACTTCGGGGAGGACGTTCGTCCCTCAGCCTCCATTGACTCCCATTAATTTCCCTGAAAGTGTTGGCGGCTGGTGAATAACATGGGGTTCAATGGGAGAGGGGAGGAAAGTCCTCCTCTGAGTAGGTGTGACTAGCTAAGGGATCTGGATCCCGCCTATGTCTGTTCATAGCTCATGGCTGCGATATGAACCAATAAACAGCAGCCCTGGCTGTGGAGCAGCCTGGAGGGAGGGTTTATCCCCTCAAGTCTAGGCTACGAGAACCAACAAACCCGCTCAGTCGTATGACTCGTTGCTGGACATGCTGCCCACCAGCTTTCAAAGTATAATTTGTATCAATTCACATAATTATCGCTCCCTGCTATTTTGTAGTTCCCAAAAAGACCCTGAAACAACTTGAGTCTCACATACTTATGCCAAAATACGCCACTAACAGTGCAAGCAGGCCAATGGCAACCAAGCACACAGTCCTTCCACCCTCACTTCAAAAACCATAAGCCGCCACTGATACATAGACTCCACGGGGGAGGGGAAGAGGGTGAGTCACTGGGAGAGGCTAGCTCAACCAGACAAGCTCTCCGAACCAGTGGTAGAGTCGACATGAGTACGCGATTGTTTGTGACACTTCTGAGACCTGCCTTTTTTTATGAAATGACAACACAACCCGGGACAATGAAGGGGGAGGGGGTTCAGCTGAGAGTTTGAGAGTATTTCTAGAAGCCCGTGGAAGGGGATCGGCCAGAAAAATAGGTCTCAATTATATCCTCAACTGGGCCAAAACCCGGTGGCATCTTCATGCTCTATTGTTCTGTCATCTGTGGCAAACAAAGAGGCTGGTGGTATTGTTTCTCCTCTATGGTTGTTGCCTAGGGACTATACAGGTGAATTACAGGACTTTCCAAGGTTTTCATCATGTTTCGGATGTTTGTTTTTCTTTTTGGTGTATTACTTGGGCATGTATAGAGAAACCATAGCCTAGCATAACTAACACTGATTTGAACTTAGGTTATACTTAAACATTAATGTAAATATATCGAAAAAGATTTAACTGCTAATCCAAAACTCTATTTGTCGTGATCAGAGAAGCAAAGCGGTCACTTCTTTACCTGGACAGCAGCAAGGGAATCAGAGAGGTAGAGTGGTCGAGGAGGCCAGTAGCTGGTCGTACTGCTTAAGAGCACAAATCCAGAGGCAGGAAGTCACGCAGTCGCAATCATCAGGATGATAGCAAGGCAGGGTATCAGCAGCGGTGGTAACCAGAATTGAAACGTGTCTCCGGGCCTGCAGGAGCCTGCGGCAGGGCTGGAAGATCAGCAGCTCTCAGAGGCAGAGCTCGGGGCCAAAGGATGCTCAAAGCCTGTTTTGATTCAGCCTATTCTTTGATAGCGCAAAAAACTGCAATAAGTTAAATTGTCTTAAGTCTAAGAATACAGAGATAAATATTCATAACTATTGGATTGAATTACAATGGAATAAGAAAAAGTCATGCAAATATTACAATTCTGTTAAATATTTAGAGCAATACAAATACAAAGAGCAAAATATCTCCAAAGAATAAAAAAGGCCTTAATAAAATCTATTTGTATGAATAAAGGTAACGACTTCAGGCTCACTTTGTGTGGTAAACAGTGAATTGTTTGTTACTCTTGACTCTGTATGGCGTCCTTAATGGCTGAGGCTTATTCTGTTACTGAGGATCGTACCCTCGCCGGGTCTTATAGGTCGAGCACTGCGTTATCGGTGTATGGAATAAAATATTGCAAAATAAAAATAATGGGTCCAAAGGGCAGCTTGCACTTTGAAAAATAAAAGGTTCTTCACAGACTTTGTGACCTTATTGACATTTCCAGAGCACTTCTGCACTAACTTAGCAATGGGCAGGGGTTAAAGGCTCCGACAAGGTCCCAAAGTATACCCTGAATACCCATGTTTAACTTGGACATTCAGATTTAAGCAAATAACGGTTTCACTTTTTTTTCCCAAGATTGCTGTGGTGTGTGAGAAGCCTGTTCTTTTTCATTCTTGTCAGAAGTGTGTGAAGAATTCAACGGCTTAATGCCATCGGAACGTTTCTGCATGCTTCACACGCCGCCCTGTTGGCGGCTCGCAGGGGGGTTTATTTAAAAAACATCAGCTCCATCTCTGCTGAATCCAAACCCGCCGTGACCATCATTTATTCACCATCCAACTAATCATTTACTATTACCGCTAGCTGTTATTGTTTTAATCCAAAGTGAACTGTGGTGAATAGCGATAGATGTCATGTAGGCCAGAAGCAGGAAAAGAGCTTATGGTGTGTTCGAGATGCATCGTAAACTACCCGCACGAGTTGATCTTGTGATGTAATTTCCTGGCTTGTTGGCCAGTCATTGGCTGGTCATTGTTAACTACATTACCCTCTTTAGCAAACCAGCTCGAAAACAAACAACCCTTTACATTGTATTTCACGCTCAGCAAGGCTGTGTAATGCATACATTGGTTTAAACCGGATTAAAGCAGCAGTGTAATCAAGTGCGTAAGAGCATTGAAATTCGAGAGAAAAATGACCACAAGGGGGCGTGGCTCTGTGAAATGTTGCAAGGAATTAAGATTAGCAATTTGTGCGGATGGTGTACGATGCATCTCAAACACACCATTGACTTGGCCTCTAGCTTATTGATCTGCAGGTGGGGAAGGTAGAAGCTTGACGTTGGGGATTGAACCCATTAATCTTTCAGATGGTAGTTTAAAGGTATAGCTGCTACGCTGTCCAGCACACATTTTGCTGTGGATTTGATCTGGATTAGCATTTTTCTATAAAGAAAGAAGCACTATCATAAGGTATTTAAGGGAGATTAAAAAAATATGAATATGAGAGGAATATTAATATTGATTTCCTTATTTAATGGAACAGAGTCCAAATCTGTAACACACTCGTAGATTATTCAGCTTTAGAGGAATACATCTGATTCTGATTGGCCGTGGTGTTAACAGAAAATCCTTGTCTCTTCTGGTTGTAACGTCGATAGGAGGCAATATTGATGTTTTTATTGGGTTAGGAGGGGAGGATAAAGATTGGTAGAACAAGTCGAACAAAATCATTAAAGGGCGGTCAACCCAACGATACACTCTGCTCCAAAAATAACATCCTCCATCTCGGTTTTTTAATAACATGTTGTTCAGAGAAACGCTGGGATATGGGTCTTGATTTGACCTGCATTCACTCAGCTGATTGCACCGGATCACATCTGCTGCATCTTTAAGCAGCTCTATTTAAAAGGCAAACTAGCTGAATCTTTGGAGCCAAAACAAGCTCTCCCATGGTGCCTTTCATAGTTGGGGTTTAGGGCCCTATTTGAACAGTCTGAAACGCAAGTGAGAAGCGCCCGACGCAAATCTAAAAAGGGTTGCCCTGAAGTAATCGATTTACCCGTAGGTGTGGTTTGGGCGTAATGTGCAATAAACCAATGAGTGCCATCTCCCATCCCCTTTAAGAGCCATGAGTGCATTTGAATCTGACGAGTTGATATTTTGACAGTGTGTTTGCAGTCTCCGATGAGACAGATGCATGATGACCACATGACTTTTAAACTTCAAATGGCTCAGTTTATGGCCAAATAATATGGCCTAATTCACACATGGAATAGCATTTTCCTCAAAATAAATTTCGGCAAAGATAACTCATGATAAAACACACATATGATATGCGGTAACTGTGGTTCTATTTAATGATATACGCAATACATTAACAAAACATTGTTTCTTACCAGTATTGTATGCATTATCGTTATCGACTTGTGTTCCTTATATGCATGCGTCCCCCCGTTAATATACATTGCCATGGACTGTATTATGCGTTGTGTGTTTAGTTTGCATGTGTTTAAACAGATGGATGAACACAAGCGTGCCCGCATTCATTAATTATTTTACACACACGCACGCCCACATTCATTCATTCTTTTTAACACTTACTCACAATGTTTTCTCACGATCAAATATATAAATTATGGGCTTGTACACAATGTCTGTGTTAAGAAAATATGTGTTTGCTGTTGCATTGATTTAAAAGTACAACTTATTACCGCTGTATCAGATGTTCTTTCCCAAATTATTTACCAAGAAGGTGTGGCTAGGTAGATGAGAGAAGCAAAGTGTGTGCGCGAGGTGCACAAGTAACATTATGCATGCACCCTTAAAATAGCATCTGAACAACGCCCCACTGACTTTGAACCAGGTATTTCATGGTTTAAAGGAATTGTTGGAATTGAAGTTTCAGAATTGTTTTCTGAAACTGCAAAATAGCACCAGGGAACGTTTGCGCCAGAACACGCATCCTCCTGCTGCCGAACTGCCCCTTGGGGCGCAAAATCATTCCCTAATTTACCGACGCGTGGCGGTGGAGGGAAATGAACACTCTGCACCAGTTGCAAACTAGCAACGATACATGCGTCAGTGTAGAAAGTAAATTGCGCTGGATGCAAGATAGGGCCCTTATTGTTGAAGTGCTGATCCTAGCAGCCACAATTTATGATCAGAAAATCACACACATTTCAATAATCAGTGGGCCACTGGTTGTCCGTTCCCTCTGCTCCCAATGAAACCCAGGTCACAGCTTTCAAGGACTGCTAACTGCTTTCTGACAGATTTCTCGAGCCGTTTCCAACATGGATGTCTACTCGCTAAGTACCTTGATGGAGGTTGTGATCCTACACTGGTAATTTCATCTTCCACTACCTGGACGGATGACTGCCTTGATTATCTTAGGTTCTGTTTGCACTGCTTGTAGCGCACACATTAACTGGGACACCTATTCCTTCTCGTCTCTCACTAAAGAGACAATGTCGTTGAAAGGAATTCTTGGTAATATAGGTAAAAAAACGGGGGCAAATCGGGAAGAAGCCTCACAGGAATACAAGCAACAAATATTTGACAGAACATTTTGAAGTAGAATGTTACACATATCAAACAATGAATAAACAACTGAAATTAATGTGCACAAGTTTTGTTAAGGAGGGGCGAGTCTTTACCACAATGATGTGCACAGTGCACATGGTGTATTCGTATATCTTTTTTCCGTAGGTCTTTCCAACAGTTACTCAGTTATGAAGTAATTCACATGCCATTCCTCCTTTAAGACCCCTTATAGAATGAATACGAAACAGTGGATAAAGATTTGTAGCACTTCACTACAGTTCGTCATTCATACTACAATGCAACTCTTTTTGCAGTGATTTAACCATGGCCTTTTTAAGGTAACAAAACAAATGGATACAGTTTTCTACCTGAATCTCATCGGTAGCTACACCCCCGTGGTGGCTGGTCGGAACACCTGGTGCTCTCATCGCATTTGTCTTGTGGATGAGGAGGGCTTGGCGCTCAGACAGAGCGCTCAGGGAGGAGAGAGGCGGATGGAGGTGGTCACAAGGACAGCTTTTTCTGTTCACCGTATGGTAGAGAGCCTGGGCTTGGGTTTCCTCTGGAGACTGTTTTGTTCACAAAGGGAATTTTGTTACCAGCAAAGCGTGGAACGAAAATCTGTGTGCGACTGAAAAATAAGGTGATATATAACTAAAATAAATTGGCACATCACACTTCAGACGGCAGCAGGAAAGGGGATGATGCCTGTGACGCATTTGGCAGATGAATTTTTTTTTCTTGTTTCGCAGTTACATCAGGGGAAATGAAGGTTGTGTGTTTCTTTTCTCCGTTCCACTGACACTTTTTTTCCGGCATTTAATGCATCCCTAGATGTATTGGTATAACATGGCGCCTGCCGGTTTGCGTCCAATTAAAACGCCAGAGTCTTCACATTCTGACTGCTTCTTAAAGTATTAATACACAGGAAAAGAGTGCAAACACATGGCGGCCGGCCCCTGTCTGGATCGAACAGGGCATGTGTTCATAACGGCAGTCCCCTTCTTTGTTTGGCCCCTCATGTTTGGAGCCACTATTAGCAGAAGGAGAGAAGTAGGGGGAGAGAATGAGATCTAGTGAGAGGCAGAGAGCGGAGTCGGGGGGTTAATCACACGTTCTATTTTCCTTCATCATTTCCTCAAAGTGTGTCACACTCCCCCAACTGGGCCAAGCCCTAGTGCTGGGAACACACACATCCAGGCATCGCTGAGAGCTCTCCTTAGGTGGGGATCATTAATATATATATATATATATATATATATATATATATATATATATATATGTATATATATATATATATATATATATATATATATATTAGAGCTGTCAGTTAAATGCGTTATTAACGGCATTAACGCAAACCAATTTTAACGGCGTTAATTATTTTAATGCGTGATTAACGCAAATTATTATTTTTTAACAAATAAAAAAAAAAATATATATATTTTTTGGGCTCAAAACAAAGGAGCAGTAGCCTGACTGCTATGTTCAAGGCATATCTTTGTATGTTCATCGTTAAATTGCATTATAGGCTTTTTTTTTTGTACCGTCCTGTTTTGATCAGTATATTCCAATGTTGTTATCAATAAAAAAACATTTGCACAAGGCAAGCCGATGCACTTCTCCATGATGATAAGAGCATTAAAATGAGAAATTAATGTGACAAAGAATTCAAGGGATATTTAGCATAGAAAAAATATATAAGATTAATCGCAATTAATCGTGACAGCCCTAATATATATATATCATGCACTTCGGGTCTGGCTAGATATAAAAGGTTTATTTAATGGATAGATTTGAAGCTTTGTGTCCTGTTTAGTATGTCATTTTGGGACACCGTTCAAAGAGTTATGCTAATATTTTGTATGTTTGTTTTGGGGTCTGCTTAACAAGAAGATACAACATATGTTTGGTGGATATATTTATGTATAGGGTATGCTATTCAAGCTATCTTGAAACAAGTCTGTCTTTTTAATCCCCATGAGCTCCTCATGGGGAGGAGCTCCTCATTATTAATTAGAGCTCCTAATTAATAATGTTCCGAGACAAGTAATGTGTCTGCAGTTAATAATTTTGTCTGTGAGTTAATGCTTATCAAGCAAACAAAGGCTGTGGGAAATCTGAATGGATGTTGCACCCTCATTACTGCAGGAGTTATAGTGCACTGAAACACAATATAGAGATGGACTAATACAGTGACAAGTCAACTCAATAATAAAGTCAAAGTCTTTCCATAGCTATTCATGCTAACTAAAGCTGGCATAGGCAACCTGAACCTTCACATTCATATTAGATCGACCCCCAAAGCCACCCACTGAATGCGAAACAACTAGCCGGAAGTCCGTCTTTAATTTATGGGTGGACTGTGGCATCTGATCCAGGGTCTGAATGTTTCACTGTATGGGCTCCATTCCACTCTGCTGCAGAACCCCCCCCCCCCACCCCCCCATACAGGCTACAGCAGGACATTATTACCATGCATATTTGAATGGAGTGCAAAATTTAAACTTTACCAAAAAATCTGTATATGAATTCAAATGTATGTAAGCAAATTCGGATTCATTAACTCGCCTTGGGTCTAAAATCAGACCGCCGGACAGAAACTGAAAGAAAACAAATGCCTCCTATAGCCCAAGAAACTGACAAACTATTTCTTCAACGACTCAAGACGGATGATGCATAACTTTCTTTTTTTTTGGTTCCCCTGAAAAGATCTCTGACTTGACAGACGGGGCAATCCGATGTTTTACGAATGACGCGGCCATTTCATCTCCATGCTGTGAAACAAATATATATATCCGAGAGAGAGGCACAATGGGAGCGAGGGGGAGAGTGGGGAGATACACTCTGATGGCATACTTACCAGATGACCCCTGAGTGCTTTGACACGGGGAGCTACAAATTGAAATCCACTACACTTGAAACGAAGTTAGGGTCTTAGCGAGCAGCGTGGTTAAAGATTTAAGTGTATATCCCTTGGTTTCTTTGAAACAGATTACGTGTTCCGCACGAAAATGTTTGCGTCAGTGGGATTCGTCTTTGACAAATAAACAGATAAATGTCCACGATTATGACCCTGATTTGCGGAAACAAATCTGGCTACTTAAAGAATTTTCAGTTGCTAGTTTGCAGAAGCTACACAATATACAGCTATACAAAAAAAAATAGAAAATAGGCCGTACACCCCATGGACTACCATTATGATTATCATGATGTACCTAAAACACGTGTAAATGTAAAGCCACAGATTGTGTCATATAAAATTATTTATATCAAACTAAATAACCCCAAACCCTGGCTTCGAAGGCCAAGGAGTTTCCCCCCAGTGGCCCCTGAACCCAGCTGTGCCCACAGGGCCAGGCAGCGCCCAACTAACTTCAAAAAGACATTAAACATATTCAATGCATATATATATGTAACCAGCCTTTCAGCTGTACAGGCATCTCATCTCAATCTCATCGCAATGAATTGAACTCAGTTGGCAATTGTTCCAATTTCTTTCTAACAGGCTGTAAGGCTAACCTGCTACATAGGGGTGTATCCATCGACTTTATATCATAAGGCATGACCGATAATTAACGATATGCCGTCAATCCGATAGAACGATTCCTAATTCGGGTAGCTTTGGATTGTTCTTTGGGTGGTTTACCAAAGTTTGAAACACATCATAAAAAAACCAACGATATTTAACCCATAACAATCCTATATTTACCACGATAAGAATAGGCAAAACGTAAATATGTCCCTTTTTTATTATATCTGAAACAGTAACATCAGAGGTAGTTTTGGGAGCCCCAAACTACAAATGTCCCCATTTTCATCCAGAATCCGTCACCTTAGACTAAACCTTGGGCTGCTGGGAGCTGATGTCTGAGGTCATGGTGATGTGCTCCCAGTACATCATTCAGCCCCTTAATGGTTTCTCTCCCTGGCCCGCTTCATGGCTGCAGCTGCATCAGAATGGGGCTGAGCTTTGTGTTAATCCGGCCGCTGCCGGGTCCTACCGGGCCCTTGTATTAGAGGATACAAATCTGGTGAAACCACAGAACAAGACAAATACAGCCTCAATGTCCACTGTGGACACTGTGGTTGCGATGGATTACCTTTTAGGTTTTAGAGGCTTTTAAAAGCATTAGCATGCGTGAGCATGACGTCAGTTTGTTTTACCTATTAAAACAATTGGCATGGACTATCAAGTATATTTCTTTTGAATCTTTTAAGTATAATTGACCAAGTGCATGACGGCAGTATTTCATGTGTGTAAAGCAGATTTGGCACTAATATGGCAGATCCTGCCATGATACGAGTATGCTATAAATAACTTCAACAGACCATTTCAATGGAGCCATTCTGTTAATTTTGACACTTTTGGCCAATCCTGGAGTCCGAGTCTGCCTTCAAAGAAGTTTGTGAGAAAGCACACCAAAGAAAATCCAACCTGTCAACCTAATTTTGAATGCTGCTCGCTGACGTCTGTGTCAAAAATGTGTGAAAATACAATGCGACACTTGAAAACGGCAATGGGTAAAAAAAAAGAGTTAGGTCTGTTTAGTGCTTGTCTACTCGAGTGTGAGTGCATTCGTGTGTGTGTCTGTTCACCAGAAGTCGCCATCAAACGCCACTGATTTTACAGCAACACGCAAACGCAGGAACAATAAGTAGCAGAGGGGGGATGTTAATTGGTATATGAGGTACGATAATTAGCAAGAATATGTTCACACAAGGCCACGCAAAAACAATTATAAAACATGTCTTCTATCTGTCCCATCAGCAGTCCTCGGTGAAAAAACATGTGCTTGCGTTGTGACACCTCGGCGTCTGTGGCTTTGATATTCATGAGGCTGTTGGAGACCAGCTGTTAACGCGGAGGGTAAGAGAATCAAGTCCAAGACAGCAACTTCCATTGCTCACCCTCATTATAAATAAAAAGCTCAACCCCAAAAAGATTATTGGTAATGGAGAGGAGGGGAGAGGAGGAGAGAGGGCGGCTTGCGTCGCTCCCCCCCAGAGAGAGAATGTTTACATAATGGATAGATGGGTAGTTAGCTGTGGAACAAAAATATACAACTTAACAAAGGAAAAGATGGACTCAAAGTTGGAGACATATGGGGGTTTGGGATCTAGCTGTGTGTGTGTGTGTGTGTGTGTGTGTGTGTGTGTGTGTGTGTGTGTGTGTCTTAGTCAGCACTGCCGAGGCGAGGACAGAACCAGGTCATGCCGACACATGTCTCATCCAGCTTCCAGTGGCCCCACAGGATTAATTTAACAAGCTGTCCAAGCGCTCGTGGGGCAAACGGGCCCTTGGTAATACCGGCTGGGACAGTGGCGACCCGACTTTTTTTTGGACAATTTTCCAAATAACCGCTACACCCCCCCCTTGCATTTAAGACGCTTCACGAACGAATGTCAGGAAAGAAACGCCTGAGCAGGAGGGATGCGAGGGAGGGTGGGAGGGGATGTACATGTAGATATTGTTCCTAAGCAGACATCTAAAGGACGCCTATTTTCAAACAAAAAGTCGATAGCCCACATGAAGAAGAAAACTAAACGAAAACCGAATATTTTTTCCGTTTTGTCTTCATTTTGCAGTTTTTACGGCGTGCCTTGACAGCCCCGGAGCGATTCATCCGCAGGTAGACGAGGGAGAGGAGAGCAGACAGGAACGTGCCTCCACTCGTCATCATCAAGCCCCATGACTCATTTAGACTTCTCATTTAGGTTCATTGCCTTTTATTAAGATTAACACTCCCCCCCCCCACCACAGCCATGACGCAGAGTAATGACCTCATCAATCCAACTTAAGTCCCTGTGCTCGCCAGACAAAACTCCACCTATTCTGTTTTTCTGTGTGCGTGTGTCTGTGGAGGGTGGTTTATTGTTTGGCTGCCATCTTAAGTTGAGTTACGTATCACTTAAGGTTCTCAGTCATGCTGAGCTGCCTTATGGTGGCTGTTTTATTGACTCAAGTGTCCTTTTGGTTCTCTGGCGCTGATGTTGTGGTGGTCGGTAATAGCTAAGTGGAAGGAGGGGGAGGGGGGACTGTAAGTGAAGTGCTGCGGTCCCTAATCTTTGCTTAAAGACATTTAAGCAACATGCCTTTTGTTAACCTGGTCATTGAGAGCACACACATGCGCAGTTGCGCACACCCACACACACACACACAAACCCACAAGAGACACACGAGGCAATTTAATACATTTGCACACATGAGCATGCACACACACACACACACACTCCTGCATCACACATTTATGGAACAAACACACGCACACACTCCCACAAGATCGCAAATGGATACACGCACAAACACACACAAAGACACAGTCTAGGAGGTGTTCACACACATTCACTGTAGCTAATGAGACACCTAGACTCTTGCACGCAGAATCAGGATGCTCTGGGCCAATCACGGCGCTCAGTCTGGGTGAGCATACGTTTGTGTTAGCCTACCTTTGTGTTGGCGTATGTTTCTGTTAGCGCGGCGCAGGCGACTAGGATGGATGCAAGTCGGTCTTTTATTGGATCGCTATGCCCGGGTACATAAAATGGGACCCTAAATTGAAAAACATGGATCATATCTGGTCAGAAATCAATAAGAGGAGGACCTGGAGGTGCAAATAGTGTGTGTGTGTGTTAATTTTTACAGTGTGTTTGTGATTGTGTGTGTACGTGTGTGTGTCATAACCCGGCTCCTAGGCTATAGCAAATACGGCGTAGGACAAAAGATGGCAATAAACTGAAGTTATATTGTGAGAACAAAACAAAGAGAATGTGCTGCTGCTGCTGGCGGGGATGCAGCCGAATGCCAGAGAGAGACCAGAGCAGAGTTGAGTCTGGGTTTTTATACTTTTAGGAGTGCCTGAACCAGGTGCTCCCAATCCACTCTGATGATGGTACCTTCAAGGACATAGGAAAAACAATAACTGGTCAACCACATCAACACTAGACAGGGACTGTCACCCCCCCCCCCCCCCCCCCCCCCTTAAGTCGGTGTCCCAAATGGATCACTGGCATACCACCACCACACCACGCAGGTACGAAATAACAAAAATAAATAAATAAATATATATATATATGTATGTATATTCAACAAAATAGCAAGATACATGACCTTTATGCTGGATTCTTCAACTGTAACCTCCCCCCCCCCCCCCATCCTCAGCAACCCTGGTACCTGAGAAGCAAATTAAGAAGATAGGTGCAGCAAGAACAGATGAATAACAGTACAAGAGGCCATATCAACTTGGAAATTCACACCAATGACTGTTCGCTGCAGAGGAACACGAGACAGTGCATCTGCAATGACATTCTCTGTTCCCTTTATATGTCCAGGTCAAATGCCTGGAGGAACAGTGACCCAGAGGCGCATTAGCCTGAACCAGGTGCTCCCAATCCACTCTGATGATGGTACCTTCAAGGACATAGGAAAAACAATAACTGGTCAACCACATCAACACTAGACAGGGACCGTCACAGTGTGTGAGGAGCAGGCGTTATGGGGTGATCATCACTGCACATCTGTTTAATAGATCCATAATGCAGGGTGTGTAGAATAGTCATACACCCAGGGGTGGTGGGTAGATCAAGGGGATGATTCACTCTATACACACACACACACACACACACACACACACGCGCGCAACCTCAGGCAGTGGAATACACATGCATTTCAATGCACAGACCTAATGAACTGACTCAACAGAATTTCGTACACACACACACACACACACACACACACACACACACACACACACAATTGTGCACCACTGGAGAGGATATAGAAGTAGAGTGAGATGGAAAAGTTTGAGAGGTTTGCGAAATATGTAGTTGAGAGAGAGAGAGTGAGGGAGAGGGGGAGAGTGTGATGTTCTCGGGGGTGGGCGGGTCGGGGTACTGTGAAAAGGAGAGGATCATTTGCTTAAAACTCACCATCGCTAGCAACCAAAAAAAGACCTGGCCACCTGACAACCCAGCGGACGCCCCTTTGGGTCCAATTTACATTCCCCCTCCTCCTCCATCCTTGAATTTGTATCCAGACCAAAACAGAAGGGTGCGATCTCCAACCTGCGAAGCGACCCCCGCTAATCCTGTGCTGCGGTCGCGTCGATATTGAACTAAAGATTAAAGCCGGACCCTAATCTGTCCCTTTCATCCCCCCCACCGCAGCACACCCGCCCCCGGCCCACTTTCATCCATCACGGGGGCTTATGTGTCCAGTTTAGCACGAGGCTTTTTCTGTGTGGTAACAACCTCTCTCCAGGCTATGACTGAACATTAGTCAATGCCGTTATTAAGCAGTTAACTCATGGTCTAAAAATAATGTACTAATGGTATTCATTTAGCTAAGGAAATGGTGTTCATATTTACTAGGGAATTTATGTATATAATATTGAATGGGGTAAGGGGTATCCCTAACCTGAATCATATCCCTTACCCACTTACCCTAATCTTAGGAACTACCCTAGCCAGAACCCCCCTATAATAATGCTTATTAGTGCATTAACTGTGTTTAAAAATGACCTTTTTCAAGGTTAATGCATCACAAATGGCACAATGGGAATAGCTGATGAGGAATGGTCGGGGGTACCTCCATTTTTCCTTTTTCCCCCTATACTTTCATATTCAAATTTGAGTTAATCCTTATGGCTCCGAATTTCCTTTGTAGCGATGCCCGGTCTTTGTGAGTTGTTTTTTGTTTCTCTTTTCGGATAACGCTGTTCTTTAACCTTAAATGAAAGCCCCCCTTTCCTGCTTTATCCGGAGCCGCAGAGAAGAGGGCCTCCGCTACCTGAGTGGTAACATACAGTCAGAGTGGAGTACAGGCCTTTCAAAGTCCTACTAGGCGCCACAAAGGCATCAATGGCGGCTCGGACTGTAGGAACCTGCAAAGGTCCAATTAAAGGGTCTAGACCTCACTGTGTGTGTGTGTGTGTGTGTGTGTGTGTGTGTGTGTGTGTGTGTGTGTGTGTGTGTGTGTGTGTGTGTGTGTGTGTGTGTGTGTGTGTGGACGGACCTTGTTCCCTGGTCGTCTCTGAAGCCTTTGCTTTCCCAGTGTGTCTGTATGCTGGCGTATCTGCTCACTTTTATGCCTTTGCACTGGGTTGCTTCTGTGTGTGTGCGTAAGTGTCTGTACTGTTAGTCCCTGCGGATGGTGAAGATGATGCCTTTGACAAAGTGTGGTAGGCTCATTAGGACTTGTCACTGTATGAACAGTAATCTGTCTGTGTGTGTGTGAGGGTGTGTGTTTTGGTGTGTGTGGATGTTTGAGGGTGCATGTGACTTTTGTGTTTCCAGATCTGGGTAAGCCACGTCTCACTGTGTGTGTGTGTGTGTGTGTGTGTGTGTGTGTGTGTGTGTGTGTGTGTGTGTGTGTGTGTGTGTGTGTGTGTGTGTGTGTGTGTGTGTGTGTGTGTGTGCAATCACGTGTGTGTAGTTCTATCTGTGTTTCAATCTCAGTGTGTGCAGGTGGGTGATCATGTACGGATCGTCTTATGAAAGATTAGAACAAGAAAATGGAATCTGTTTGGACGAATTATAAGAAAACAATCTGCTGTCATTGGGGAAACAGAAAATGAAGTCAAAAGCGAGCCACGCATGGCTATGCATGGAGCTCATTTGCTCTATTGGTGCGTGTATGTGTGTATGTGTGTGCGTGCGCATTTCTGCGCGGGTATATCCGTGTGATTGCATTCCCATGCGTGTGTATGCACTGTATATCCCCACGTACAGTATATGTGTACATCGCATCTGCTCAAATCTGTGTGTTGGGGTCTAGGAGAGAGAGAGAGCTAGGGAGAGAGACTATCCAAGAAGCAGGCTAAAAGATTGCACTCTCTAGCATGTTGACAGTGAGCCTGACGATTCATTAATCTAAGCAAATCCCCCAAAGTTACTCGAGTGTGGTTTCTATTTTCACATTTCCTATTAGTTCCTCTGTGTGGATTAAGCAGTGCAGTTCACGAGTGAGTGGCCAGCATCAGCCCGGCTAGGGGCCGGCGAGGGCCCCACACGTATAATTGGCTTGTAATGGTTTTAGGGCCCCTGCTTGCATCAGTTATGGGGATAGATTTGAACAGGGGAAAAGTGTGCAGTCTCTTTTCCCTGTTTTGTCGTCATGTGGCACGTGTTGTGGCCTGGGGAACTTGTATATATCCATATATATATTTGTCGATATGTATCGATGTAGTTATTTTAATAGATTTTCTTTCTGGGGGAGTTATAATTTCTAGATTAAAAACATGCATCCAGTTCTTGCTGAACGACGACGTACACAAGCTAATAATGAACGGTTGTCTGCAGGTATTTGGCAACAACATCCTCCAACATTGGGATTTGTAAAAGCAAAATCTATTGTTCTTGGGAAAACAAGCACTCAATTATAATGTTGGGTGTGTTTGTGTGTCATCCTCATCCTCATCGTCATCGTCATCCGCTTATCCGGGGTCGGGTCGCGGGGGGAGCAGCTCAAGCAGGGGGCCCCAGACTTCCCTTTCCCGGGCCACATTGACCAGCTCTGATGGGGGGATCCCGAGGCGTTCCCAGGCGAGTGTTGAGACATAATCTCTCCACCTAGTCCTGGGTCTTCCCCGAGGTCTCCTCCCCACTGGACGTGCCTGAAACACCTCCCAAGGAAGGCGCCCAGTGGGCATCCTTACCAGATGCCCGAACCACCTCAGCTGACTCCTTTCTAAGTAAAGGAGCAGCGGCTCTAATCCGAGTTCCTCACGGATGGCTGAGCTTCTCACCCTATCCCTAAGGGAGACGCCAGCCACCCTTCTGAGAAAACTCATCTCGGCCGCTTGTACCCGCGATCTCGTCCTTTCGGTCATCACCCAGCCCTCATGACCATAGGTGAGGATAGGAACGAAGATCAACCGGTAGATCGAGAGCTTTGCCTTGCGGCTCAGCTCTCTTTTCGTTACAACGGTGCGGTAAAGCGAACGCAATACCGCCCCCGCTGCTCCGATTCTCCGGCCAATCTCACGCTCCATAGAACCCTCACTCACGAACAAGACCCCGAGGTACTTGAACTCCTTCACTTGGGCTAAGGACTCATTTCCTACCCGGAGTAAGCAATCAACCGGTTTCCTGCTAAGAGTCATGGCCTCAGATTTAGCGGTGCTGATCCTCATCCCAGCCGCTTCACAATCGGCCGCCAGCCGATCCAGTGAGTGCTGAAGGTCACAGACCAATGATCCAATGAGGACCACATCATCTGCAAAAAGCAGTGACGAGATCCTCAGACCACCGAACTGCAACCCCTCCCCACCACAACTACGCCTCGATATCCTGTCCATGTATATCACAAACAGGATTGGTGACAAGGCGCAGCCCTGGCGGAGACCAGCACCCACTGAGAACGAAACTGACTGGCTGCCGAGAACACGAACACAGCTCTCGCTTTGGGAGTACAAAGATTGGATGGCCCTGAGGATAGACCCCCTTACCCCATACTCCCGCAGCACCTCCCACAGTTTCTCCCGGGGGACCCGGTCATACGCCTTCTCCAGATCCACAAAACACATGTAGACCGGATGGGCATACTCCCAGGCCCCCTCCAGGATCCTTGCGAGAGTGAAGAGCTGGTCCGTAGTTCCACGTCCGGGGCGAAAACCGCATTGTTCCTCTTCAATCTGAGGTTCGACGATCGGCCGAACCCTCCTTTCCAGCACCTTGGAGTAGACTTTACCAGGGAGGCTGAGAAGTGTGATACCCCGGTAATTGGCACACACTCTCTGGTCCCCCTTTTTGAACAGGGGAACCACAACCCCGGTTTGCCACTCCTTTGGCACTGTACCCGACTCCCAAGCAATGTTGAATAGGCGTGTCAACCATGACAGCCCCTCAACACCCAGAGCCTTTAGCATTTCTGGCTGGATCTCATCAATCCCTGGGGCTTTGCCACTGCGGAGATGTTTGACTACCTCAGTGACCTCCACCAGGGAAATTGACGACGAAACACCATCAACCTCGAGCTCTGCCTCCAACATAGAGGGCGTGTTATTCGGATTCAGGAGTTCCTCAAAGTGTTCCTTCCAACGTCCGACGACCTCCTCAGTTGAGGTCAACAGAGTCCCATCCTTACTGTACACAGCTTGGATGGTTCCCCGTTTCCCCCTCCTGAGGTGCCGGATAGTCTTCCAGAAACACTTTGGTGCCGACCGAAAGTCCTTCTCCATGGCCTCTCCGAACATCTCCCACACCCGCTGTTTAGCCTCCGACACGGCAGCCCTTCGAGCCTGTCGGTACCCTGCAACCGAGTCAGGAGTCCTCCAGGATATCATATCCCGGAAGGCCTCCTTCTTCAGTCGGACGGCTTCCCTGACCACCGGTGTCCACCACGGTGTCCGAGGGTTACCGCCCCTTGAGGAGCCTAAGACCCTGAGGCCACAGCTAGCCACCGCAACTTCAGCAATGGAGGCTTTGAACACCGCCCACTCCGGCTCAATCAGGGCTGGACTGGCCATCGGGCGTACCGGGCAATGCCCGGTGGGCTGGCAGGCCTTTTTGGGCCGACGAGGTTTACTTGAGGTTTACTTTTTTTTTTAATGGACCCGGCCCGGCCCAGCCCCGTCACACAGCCGAGGGCCGAGGTCCGCTCCTTCCCTCTCGGTCGTGCGGGCTGTCAACTTAACCTGAAAGTTCAATAAAACTTTAGCCCAGGCCATAACTCATTATGATTGGTTCTGGGCTGGCCCTATCACACACACAGCAGAGGGCCGAGGTCCCGCCCCTTTGGCCTCGGCTGTCAATCAGTCACGTCACTAACTGACAGAAAAATGGAGAAGAAACGCAAAGGAGGTGCGGAGAATCTCTCTCTCTCTCTCTCTCTCTCTCTCTCTCTCTCTCTCTCTCTCTCTCTCTCTCTCTCTCTCTCTCTCTCTCTCTCTCTCTCTCTCTCTCTCTCTCTCTCTCACATACTTTAGGGTGCCACTTTGACTTACTGTGTTATAATTTGTTGTGTTTTAGTTAGTGTAGGCCTTAATGAAATAATACATATATTTTGTATTCTTCCTGTTGTTCTGTGTTCTTGGTTTTTTTGCTGATTGTGAGACGGTTCAAACTGTACATATGATATAATATACTATACTATACTGTATATTATATATAATTTTTTTAACATGCTTACTCTCTTCCATGTAGGCTACTGCGATTTATTTTAATTGTTGAAACAGCACAATATGCGGATATATCCTCTGGTATGTTGTGTGCCTCCGCATGTCGAATAAATAATCATAGTGGGCTGCCATGGCCAAAATACCAGGGCCATTTTTTGGTCCCAGTCCTAGGAC
Organism: Gadus morhua; assembly: GCF_902167405.1. Classification (NCBI taxonomy): domain Eukaryota; kingdom Metazoa; phylum Chordata; class Actinopteri; order Gadiformes; family Gadidae; genus Gadus; species Gadus morhua. The sequence continues at coordinate 17,532,524 of NC_044051.1, read as the reverse complement.
GGGGGCCTCCTCCAGACGTTCCCAGTTCACCCGCACTACTCGTTTGGTCTTACCAGGTCTATCCGGAAATTTCCCCCATTCCCTGATCCAACTCACAACCAGATGGTGGTCGGTTGACAGTTCTGCCCCTCTCTTTCTCTTTAAACTCCAACACCGCGGCGCTCAGCCGGGGATTTATGAGTATCCCCACACCCGCCCGGCGCCTCACGCCCTCGGCAACTCCGGAAAAGAATAGAGTCCAACCCTTATCCAGGAGTACGGTACCAGAGCTGAGACTGTGCGTGGAGGTAAGCCCCACCAGATCTAACTGATAGCGCTCCACCTCCCTCACAAGCGCCGGTTCCTTTCCCCACAGCGAGGTGACGTTCCACGTCCCCAGAGCCAGCCTCTGCCGCCTGGGTCTGATCCGTCGAGACCCCTGACCTTCGCTGCCACCCATGTGGCTGCGCACCCGACCCCAACGGGTCTTCCCACAGGTGGTGGGCCCATGGGATGAAGAGAGGGGGGGTGCCACGTAGTTTGTTCGGGCTGTGCCCGACCGGGCTCCGTGGCAAACCCGGCCACCAGGCGCTCGCCATCGAGCCCTCCGTCTGGGCCTGGCTCCAGACGGGGGCCCCGGGCTTCCTCCGGGCCGGGTCACATCTCCTCTTTTTCCGTTATTCATTGGAGTTTTTTTAACCATTCTTAGTCTGGCCCCTCACCTGAGACCACTCTGCCATGAGAGACCCTACCAGGAGCACAAGGCTCCAGACAACACAGCTCTCAGGTTCACAGGGACACGCAAACCTCTCCACCACGATAAGGTGACGGTTCCAGGAGAGGGTGTTTGTGTGTGTGTGTGTTTTTTGGTCCTCTTTGGGGCTTGCCCTGCAGTGTGTGATAATTACATGTGGGGGGTTTTAGAAGTGCATCCATTTAGTTTTGATTGGTGGGTTTGGTTCTTACTCCACGGGATTGCAGCATCGCTGGCTTGGGCCCGTGGTGCTGGAAGGGGGTTGGTGATGAAACATGTCAGGTGTCAAGACAACTTTAGCGGCCCCTGTCACCACTAGGGGCCACGGGAGAACTCCTGATTCACATTCTCTCTCTGTTTCACTACTATTCGGATCTCTCCTTTTCTCTTACTTTCAGTCTATCTCTCGCTCTCTGTCTCTATATCTCTTGATCTCTTTCTTACCGTCTTTAGAACTCTATGTCTCCGTCTCTTTAGATCTGTCTCTTTTTTTCTGTCTCCATCTCTCAGTCTATCTATCTCTCTCTCGCTCTCGTTCGCTCTCTCTCGCTCGCTCTCTCTCGCTCTGTCACTGTCCCACTCTGTTTCTTTGCTTTTCTGTCTCTTTTTCTCTGTCTGTTTCTGTTCAATTTTCTCTTTCTCTGTCTCTATCTACCGCTCTCTCTCTCCCCATCACCGTTCTAATGGGCCTCATCAAATTGCCAGTGCTGAGGTCGCTCTCTCTGTTTCCATGTCAAAGTGTGGTTGACCATAACTAATTATCTCCCCATTATAGATGCTCATTAAATGATGCTTGCTTACACACAATTAGTAGTCCTCTGCAGCAGCAGCTGAATGCCCTACAGTCGGGGTGTGTGTGTGTGTGTGTGTGTGTGTGGGTGTGTGTGTGTGTGTGTGTGTGTGTGTGTGTGTGTGTGTGTGTGTGTGTGTGTGTGTACGCATGGGTCTATCCATGTTTTGCATTTAATGTTGTATAAATATTGTCTCCAATGCAGGGAAGACCTATTCTAAGAAGACAAGTTTACAGTTTGTAGTATGAGCAGTTGAATACACACCGCGTGGTAATCCTGGTTTGGACGGTGGACCTTCAGCTATCCACCTGTTCATTCATGCATTCAAAAAGCATGTTGAATTTGGAATAGAGAAAATGAATCATCTTATAAAAAAGGTAACATTTAATAAAAAGTAATTTTAACTTCATACAATTGAGGTGGAATATGCAACTTGACTTTTCCTGCCCCATTAGGTTGCTGGTCATGTAATCCAATTTAAATTTAAATCTCCTTCATCATTAGACAAGCCTGAAGGAAGAGCAAAATGAGGCTAACGTACAATTCATGAGTGCTCCATTGCTTGTGGATAACCAATTTTCTGAGGAACAAGTTAAAGATTTATGAATAAAACAATGAAGTTGGTGTTTTGTTATAGTAGTATTTTCTCATTAATGTCTTGCTTTTGAGAAGAAGCTGCATTTTATACTCAAATCGAGTTTAAATATTGGTTAAATGCCATTGATGACCTTTTCTTTAAGCAATCCAAGGGAAATGTTCACATACAATTTTAACAGTCTGTATTGTTTTTTCTTTTGTTCCTGGCCTAGAGGAAGGAGGAAATCTATTTTCCTTTGCCCGTTTAACATTTTATTTATCTCCACGGTACATGGTTTTGAACGATGTGCCACTTGAAAAAAGACATTTAGATTAGCTAACAAAGTAAATGTTTCATTAGCTTCAAACTCATTTTGTGCTGCCAGACCCATCATTTAATGAGCCTGTCTGATATTCTGCAGAAACCTTTGGATAACCCAACCTCAGAAATCCTCAGGCAGCAATTTGATTGGATGTATGACAAACACTAAACTAAAGTCCAACCTTTAGCACTGAATTTAATTTCAAAAATATCTCATGAATGCCTGTAGGTCTTTGGCAACAACATTCTCTCACCTTGGGATTTGTAAGAAAAAATCGATTGATCTCGGAAAACAAGCCAATCATGTTATATTTTATGTAACAATGAAGGACATTTTAAGAAAAATAAGCAATATATATGTCTATCGCTTGTTTTTCTGAGATCAATCGATTTCAATGTAGTTTCCATTGTGGTTCCCTTGCCTTGTGTAATTATGAAAGTGAGTTGTTTTTTCTTTCTTTCCTGTCTTATCCACATACTGTGGATATGACATTCATTTAATTTCCATTTGGGGCACCTGATTCCTGGGACCAGACTGGTGAATCGGTGCCATCTCAACCCTGCCAAGCTAGCTGGATGTCATTTAAAATCCTGCCCAGCAGTGAATAATCATTGGGTTAGAAAATACCATCGGACCTGCATTAGCTAAAGCTGTTCCTGCACAACAACTCCTTTCCTCCCTCTCTCACACTTTTCTTTCTCCGTCTCCCATGTCCTGCTGGTGTCTCTCACTCTCTGTTTTTCCGTCTAGTTTGTATGCTCACTCTCTGTTTTTCCGTCTAGTTTGTATGCTCTCTCTCTCTCTTTCCCTGCTATGATCAATCTTTCCAGCATGTGCTTTATAGACCGCTCCCTCTCTCACCCCCTCACCGTCACACTGTCTCTCCCTCTCTATGTGCCCCTCTTCACATCGCTCCCCATTTCTCTATCTCTCTACCTGTCACTCAATCTCTCCCTTTCTCTTCAGTACTCTATCTAACTCTCTGTGTGCAACAATCAAGCCGTCATTATCTCTCTCTCTCTCACTCACTCACACTCTCTCTCTCTCTCTCTCTCTCTGTCTGTGTCTTAGACACACATCAACTCCAAAGACCCTCTTGCTTCACAATGCCTTCCATGTGCTCGTCATTTCCTCCTAAAGCTCCTCTCCTTCCCCAGCTCCGCCCCTGTGACCCCGTCACGTCTCCATGTTACCGCTAATGTGAACGTTCTCTCAGTGTCTGCACCTCCCCACTCACCTCCTTCCCTCCCCCATGCATCTATGACCTCCTCCAACCCCTCCTCCACCTCAACCTCCTCCACCTTTACCTTCTCCCCCTACTCCTCCTCCTCTCTCCCTCCTCCACCTCTACCACCCCCCCCCCTCCTCCTCCTCCTCCTCCTCTTCATCGTTCGGACCCACGGCTCCTCCCCGGTGGATGGCGGTGCCTCCTGAGAGTCGAGGGGTTTCTTCATCATCGTGGTGACGGTGATTAAAATCTGATTGGGACGTGATGGACAATCAGAGCTCTCGCCAATCTCATAATGAGTGTGTGTATGTGTGTGTGCATGTGTATTTTGTCCCTTTCCTTGAATGTGTTTTGTCTAAGTGTGTATGTATTTTCTGTCCTGCATATGTGTTTTGGTCTGACTCTGTATTCTTGTATTCCAGGTGTTTTTTTTGCCTGTGTGTGTGGGCGCGTTTTTTGTCTGGGTGTGTGTGTGTTTTACCTGTGGGTGTATGTGTGTGTGTTTTTGCTTACGTGTGTGTGCCTGTGCGTATATGTTTCTGTATGTGTGTATGTTTCGGTGTGTATGTGTTGGTGTGTGGGTGTGTGTGTGTTTGTGGATGGTGCTGGTTCCCATTTCAATTGCCCCGATTGCCTTGAATTAACAAGGCATCCCTCCAGGTGTGGTGGCTCATAACAGGTAACGAGTGCAGGGGGGGCAGCGCGGCCAACCATGGAGGGAACAGTAACCTTGGAGTGTGTTCCAGGACACCCTTGCCACTGACAGTGTGTGGAGCAGGGCCATTTTTATTGTGTTTTAATACACTAGCATTAGCATAGCCACGGGCCGCGTTCGTCAGCTCTTCAATCGCGCTTGACATTTTATTTTTCTGTGTGGTTTTTGGCAGGGGGTTGTAGAAGTTGCTGACGTGGCGCTAATCTCGCAGTAGGTGGGATCGATGCGCTCTGGTATCCAAGTCAATCACGTCAGATTGCACAGAAGGTCTTTATGTTTTCATTGTTGATGAAGACACAATAACATGATTAAACACCCAGGGACGGGATCCAGGGAAGTTTCCGTCCTACCATTGAAATGAGAGTCAAGGATTGTTTCCTCCAACAAATTCATCGTCCAAATGTATTTTTTCGGATGAATATTTTACTCAGAGTACAGAGACAGCGTTGTCTTCCTGCTTATTATATCTGTCAGTTAGCTATTCTTAAGTGGCTATGGTTTGCTCTTAACCAAATTGTGCCATTGCGGCATAATTGAACACACAATGAAGGCTTGACGGGCTATCGGAGTGATCTAGCAAGTATCATCTTTTTATTTTATATTTTTATCCCGAGGGTGGGGGAGATTATCTGAATGAATGATGGAGGTGGCCTTGTTCGCTCAATCGCCCCCCCCCCCCCCTCCCCCCCCCGATCTCTTTCTCTCTATCCATAAATCAGCTGTCATCGCTCTCTATCGCTCTCGCTCTCCCTCTCTCTCGCTTTCTCTCTCTATCTCTTGCTCCCTTCTCTCTCTTGTAAACATGCATATTTACCCTGGTAAATGGCAACCCCTCCTCAGTAAACACATGCTGTGAGTTGCTGTGGATGTGTGCGTTTTTGCACTGTGCGTCAGCCCGCCACGATGGATGACACGTCTGCTGTATATTCCCGCCGTAATGTGTTGGCCGCGGCACAGCCCTCTCTCCACCAGCGCCGTCGACGGCGTGGCTCTTGGAGAGGAGCGGGCGGCCAGGGGAATGAGGAACAGCAGAATATGGTTTGGTCGAGGACAAACACTTAGTCCTCGCTTGTCTCTTGTTTCTTTCCTCCTTCTGGGATAAACGCTGGACTCGCATTAAGCTGCCAAGCTTTTTTTCTCTTTTTTTATTGTATTATTATTATATTTATGTGTTGCAGGGGGGGAGACATCCCTCAAGTCAATTTAAATTAGCCTCAGGTTTAATTTAGAGGGGCCGGGTCGTGATTCACAGACCGAGTCGCTTGACTGGAAAGACACTGTGTCCGGCCAGCAGGATGCTAGGACGGAGGAGAGGGAAGTATGTTCTGCTGCTGATTCATGCTCTGGCTTTCTCAAGAGAACCACCCAACACACTTTAAGGCTACGTTTACATGATGACGGTCTGAACAGAAGACGCAAAAGTGGCGGCGTGGCGTCTGTTCAGTAATACTATCCTTACAGATCCTTTACATTTCGTGGAAAGACTCCTGTGAGTTTATTAGAGCTGCCAGAACAGATGGTCCGACGTATGGAAATAATCCAACATTTTTGTTTATTTCCTTGTACTGGGGCATGTATGTGAAGTAATCGTGTGTGCGACGTGAGCAGATCTGAGCAGAGTTTTGCGTATTGGCAGTGTAGACGGAAACGCTAAGGCGGAGCGTATTCAAGTTTTCTACTCTGGAGGGTGGTTTCAGATTTTTGCGTTTTAAAGCCCCAAAAACGCTGTCACCATCTAAATGAAACGAAAGGGATCGAAACACTCCAGCCAATGATTTCCAGACCCACCGAGTGGCATTGGACGGTAAGTACGTCAATCAAACGGTCGTACTGCACTCCCCCTCCCCAGCGCAACCCCTTCGTGCACGTACTCAAATCTCGTGACCCAGAGCTACTTCTGTTTGTTGTTATCCTGCGGTAGCTACTGGAGCTAGCTAACTAGCTAATGTTCGCTCGTGCATGATTGCGCGTCCATGTACTTGGAATGGGTGGAGTCAGAGTCAGCTTTGAGGGAGAGGGGGTAGGACCATTTGAGTTGGGTATTTTTCAAAATTTGCTGGTGTTTCGCAAATCCCATACCCAACCTTTAAGGATAGGGTTAGTGGGTTTACGTTAGGGTTAACCCTTAGGCTATTGACATGAACACAATCATTTGCTAACACATTAGTAAATGATTAGTAGGCCAATAATGAAATGTTATTTAAATAATTGTACCCTATACTGTACCCTAAAAGAGTTACCCACTCAGTAATGGCTATGGTCAGTTCATTTCAAAATATACCTCACCTCCCCCCACCTCAAACAACAGCTTGTAATGTGCATCAGCAAGCTTTGAACATTAAATACTTCATGAGGATTTCAAATTGGAAAACATCCCATTTATTTGTATCGGTTTAGAGTATTGGTTGAAATATCACAGTTCAGTGGTCAAGAATGGTGTGTGAGGGGGAGGGAGGCTCAATGTTATTGAATTTTATTCCAATGGGTGTGCGATGCCTCAGATACATACGGAAGAGGATTAGGGCTGACTTTATTCTCAGAATTCTGAGATTAAAGTCAGAATTCTGACTTTAATCTCAGAATTCTGAGAATAAAGTCAGAATTCTGAGAATAAAGTCAGAATTCTGACTTTAATCTCAGAATTCTGAGAATAAAGTCAGAATTCTGACATTAATCTCAGAATTCTGAGATAAAAAGTCAGAATTCTGACTTTAATCTCAGAATTCTGACTTTTTTCTCAGAATTCTGAGATTAAAGTCAGAATTCTGACATTAATCTCAGAATTCTGAGAAAAAAGTCAGAATTCAGACTTTAAAGTCAGAACTACGGGTATCTGTAAGGACCAACCTCCGTGGGAGAGACACTTTGCTTTATGCAGTAGGAGGAAACCTATGGAAAGCCAAGAAGGCCACAATCCGGCCCTAGAATGGCGCGGTAAAAGTGCACGTCCCATAGCCAACTCACCAAGCTCACCAAGTCCAGTATTCAGAATTCAAAGCATTTATTCACAAATACGTTCTATTTTTTTGACAAGCGGAGCCGACAGTCCTGTGCAAGTATGCAAATTAGCCATGTGCGCCAAACAGAAGATAGACGCAATGTATAGAACTGATTGTTGTGCATTGTTGTGGATATGTAGGCTGGTTAGTTGTGGTTGTTTGTGGTCTTAGTGAAACAGCTTTGCCTTGGAGTTGGAGAAGTTGGAGTGATTGTGTGAATGTGCGAGAGAGAGCGCACCTGCCGTGGTGATGTTGGGCTTGTTGTGGGCTTATATGTGATCAATGATGTATCTGTCTGATCGTATTAGCTGTAGATGGATGGTTAAATAATGTCACAAGATCGGTCATACTGCAGGCTCTCATTTGCAAATGCACTGATTGTGTGCCCGTCTCCAATATGCTATATACCTGGCATTTATTCAGTTCGTGTTCTTCTGAGTGCGCAAGAACGGTGCCAATTATTGTCGTGTTTGCATTGTAATGCACAACTTTGCCCCTCCCTGTTATAAAATAACGTGCATCCCAACAACTTAAGCCAATGCAGGCTCCTATTGCTTTACCAGTGTGTTTAACGTGTGTACGTGTGTGCGTGTGCGTGTGTGTGTGTTGTCATGTAGGCTATAGATATAGATTGATTGTCTTGGCTTGCTTGCATCCATGAAATATTGTAATGTTATGGCCTAGCTGGCTACTGCATATCGAGAACAATCTGGGGATGAGGGCATCCCCGAATATTGAGGGGTATTTCGCACACTGCCATCTCAATATGACTAATAGCCGCGACATTTAGCCGGTGAAGAGAGGGTGAAGGTGTCGGAGGAGCTCTGGCGGGGGAAACAACTTCCTCATGTGTGGAAAGCAGCCAAGGCCAAAGAGCTGATGTCCATGGGCGACCCTGAGCCAAGCCACCTACCCAGCCTATCTACTCTGAGAAAGGCAAAGTCAGACAGGGGAAGTAAGGAGTTGCAGCACACAGATCCGGTCTTGTCACTGCAGCTTCTAAAGTACAGTGCCAGTTTGAGTGGGAGCATTTTTGACATTGGGCTGGACAAGTTCTTTTGCCACTACTGGACCCCTTCGCAGATGGAGGTGTACAAGTCGCTTTCAAAGCTCCATGGGTCCTGTGTTAGCTTTGATGCCACTGGTGGTGTGGTAAGACGACTGAGCAGACCAACAGATAAATCTGGCCACATATTCCTATATCAAGGAGTCCTGTCTGCTCACACTGGTATACACACACCGGTAGTACAGGTGCTGTCTGAAAAGCACAACATTGACAGCATTGCAAACTGGCTAATTGAGTGGCATAGAGCAGGGGCACCAATTCCAAAAGAGGCTGTGTCAGATTTCTCACTGGCATTATTAGGGGCTCTTGTCAAGGCCTTCACACCTCAGCCCGACCTAAGGGCTTACATTAATACCTGCTTTGGTGTACTACTGGGTCACGCAGACTCACATCAATTACCTCCCTGCTTCATACGAGTAGATGTTGCCCATTGCATCAAACTTATCACTCGATGGGAATGTCTACGAAAAAAGGGACGCAGAGTGAAGGACTTTTATGTGAGGGCATTTGCACAGCTTTTGCAATGCCACTCAATTGAAGATGCAAGACACCTCATCCAGTCAATTGCAGTTGTGGCCCTTAGCGAGTCAGAGGGAAATGATGAACATGGCAGACCAGTCAACTCCGAAATCTGTAAAACAGGTCTCAAAAAAAGAATTGCAGAGGGCTACAACCCTGACATATGCCTGGATGATGATATGGACCAAAGCGGAGTGACTGAAACATCCAGCCATTCAGTGACTGAATGCAACACGGATGCAAGATCCTGGGTTGCCGAAATCTGTGTTGAGAGCAGAACACTTGCATCACATGGGGGTGACCGGGATAATCTGCATTTCCTTCCTGAGCTGCTTCCTCACTTAATCAGGATGTGCTCATACCTGCCAATATGGACTGGTGTGATGGTCAAATATTTTGCAGGCAGCACGGCCACCGGCAGTTCTGCTCATGTAGAGGCGGAATTCAAAAATCTGAAACGTGGCTTATTTAAACATGAAAACCTGGCCATACGCCTGGACCGTTTCATTAGAACACACCTTGGTTACATCGAAGGACAGATGCGGCTTTCCTCTGCAGCGCTCTGTCCATTCAACGGACACAGAGCCAAATAAAATGGACACACCTCCAGTTGAAGGGGAGGCAGAAGACAACCCCATGGAAAACTGGAGAGGCCTTGCTGTACCACCCAAAAAAAGAAAAAGCTATCTAACCCCATGCCCAGAGTGGCTTCATGTTGACACAGCTCCTAAAAAACAAAAAATGCAAATTGGCCTTCTACCAAACGGCAATCTGACCAAACCTGTTAAGATAGGCAAGGCACAGGTCAGTCTTCAAAACACATGTGCATTTGACTCATTCTGTCAGTGTCTCTAGTCTGCATTCTGTGACAGTGAAAATTTCAGAATATACATACAAAGTCACCAGGAAAACAGTGAAATGTTCAAGTTAGTCACAAGCATTGTGACAAAGGGAATCAACAATGATGCCTACAGACAGAGGGCAGAAATTCTCCTGAACATTTTTGACCACAAAGTACTGCATTCAGGAGCAAAGCAGGTTAATTCCGTGTGTAACATTGCCCATATCATCACAAGGTTGATGAACCATGCTCCTAGTCTGGTGACAGAGACCCAGTGCTCAAATTCAGACTGCAGGAGGGGTTTGCCTGTCAGGAGGCCAGTTCCCCTAGTACCTGTTGATGGGGGCATTATAGAAAGAGAGGGCATTCAAGGTCTCCAGGCAGCACTTGTGGAGGGAGTCGAACTGCAACCCTCAATATGCCTAAGACCTCTAAACACAGAAGCAGCTAAGCCATCAATGGAAGTGGACCCTTTCATGCCAGCGCCCCTTTGCATTGGTATGGTTGACCATGGTTACTCCACAGGTGCAGCACTGTGGGTCGAAATTGCTGCAGAGTGCACCTACAGACTCCAAGACTTTCCCATGGACATCACCATTGGAAATGAGCAGTTCCTCCTTAGGGGCGTTGTTCATTTTACTCCAGGGCATGACTGGCAAGCTATGGGACACTATGTGGCATTCTGCAGGAGGACGTTCTCGGCATGGGAGCGGTATGATGACCTGACCAAGGGGGTTTCCACAGTACAGGAAACACATAGCGTGCAACCTCATGTTTTGTTCTACACAAAAGAGCAGTAAAAACATTCCATTCATGTTCTGCTTCATGTTCAGCAAGAGATGCTATTTTTATAAAATCTGATTTGTTGCTATTTTTGCACTTTGTTGATTAATAAATGGCACACGCAGTTGCATTGCCAACCTGAGAAATTGCCTCTTTACTCCTCTTATCACATTTCCGAATACCTTTAATCCTTTGGGTTCATACAAATGAGATGGGTGTGTAACATGCTTGGCTCTGGCATGAACATCAACTGGGGAGGCCACACGCAGGGTAAAGGAATAACAATGGTTTATTAAATAAGATTGAACAGAAACTAAGGTAAAGTTAATGGGATGTGGTGTAAGTCAGTAATATGTGATGTAACCAAAAGTGTGGTGTGAGATCAGTCATGGAAACAACCAAACAAAAGCCTAAAGCCAGCAGAGGAGAGGAGAGCAGAGACCCCGGATGTTGGCACGGCAGGTCCTTTCTACCCTCCCCAATCAGCAGGGTCATTGCACACACCTGAGACCTGCAGACAAGAAAGGGAGGTGACAGAACAGGCAAGCAGCACAAATGGGCGGAGTCTTGAGAGACCCACCTGGGTCGTTACAGGTGACTTAAATTTGTTTTTGGTAAAGCCTTGATTGGAATAGACCTATTAAGAATTGATGCGTCGATGTCATGAGGTTGTATTTTAATTGTTCAAACACTGTCTCACAAGGTCTTACCTATACAAAAAAAAATTCCTGTGGCGAGTGAAAAGTGGTAAAAACAGATACCTAGGCAGTTTCTTCTGCTTTGCCGGTCAAGTGGTACAGTGGTATGGTTGCCTGCTGCTCTGGCTGAGTGCACATTCTGTGCATCTATTTGTTTGTGTTTCATCTCATGACCCTGCTACTTACAGCAGATACCGTGACAAGTGGCTAATAAAGAATATTACATCTAAATCAAAACCAGACTGAAGTGAACCAAACTCAAATGTAGGCCTATTTGAAAATAACACACAAAAAACAAGCAAACACCTCATATAAACAGGACATACAAATGTGATGATTGGGGAACAATCAATTATTTTGACGGCACAAACGATAGAGCCTATTTTGAGATTTCAAAGTGGACTGTGGGCTGGTGAGGTCAAGCGTGGGCATAATAAAGCTTTAACATTAACTTAAAAACTATAGTTGTTAAGAATTGAAGGTGATGTGCAGAACTTAAATGCACGACTCAGAACTCAGTAGTTGAATAAAGAACAAACGTTTACTGGCAGGATACGGTACACAGGTAAGCAAACATAATCCAAATAGGGCACACAGGTTCAGTCCGAGGTCAGAAACACGAGTAAACAATGAACATACGTAGCACGGAGAAATACAATGAACACAACCTGAAATGACGAGAACGCAACGAGTAACAAGAATACAAGACAGCACAAACCTGGCACAAACGATAGAGACCATTTTGCCGCGATTTGAAGGTTGACGGTGGGCTGTGTTGCATAACAAGAGGGCAAAATAAAGTTGTATTAATTACTTAAAAAGTAAAGTATCAAAAACATTTATTTTAACAGCACAAACCAGCACTAACGTAGCACTAAACATAGAGACCTTTTTGACGCGATTTGAAGATGGAGGGGGGGCTGAGTGACGTCACGTGAGAAAAATCAAACGGGAACAACTAAGAAACCATAATAGCAAAACAATTTATTTTGACTGCACAAACCAGCACAAACGTAGCACTAACGATTGGGACTATTTTGATGAGATTTGAGCGTTCTAGGGGTGATGGTTGCATAACAAGTGGACTGTTTACATAACAAGAAGGGAAAATAAAGTTGTATTAATTACTTAAAATGTAAAGTATCAAAAACATTTCTTTTAACAGCACAAACCAGCACTAACGTAGCACTAAACATAGAGACTATTTTGACGCGATTTGAAGATGGAGGGGGGGCTGAGTGACGTCACGTGAGAAACCTCAAACTGGAATACCTTTTTAAACTATAGTTGCACAAATATTTCTTTTGACTGCACAAACCAGCACAAACGTAGCACTAACGATAGAGACCACTTTGACGCGATTTGAAGGAGGACGGGGGGGCTGAGTGACGTCATGTGTGAAAAATCAAACGGGAACAACTAAGAAACCATAATAGCAAAACAATTTCTTTTGACTGCACAAACCAGCACAAACGTAGCACTAACGATTCGGACTATTTTGATGAGATTTGAGCGTTCTAGGGGTGATGGTTGCATAACAAGTGGACTGTTTACATAACAAGAAGGGAAAATAAAGTTGTATTAATTACTTAAAAAGTAAAGTATCAAAAACATTTATTTTAACAGCACAAACCAGCACTAACGTAGCACTAAACATAGAGACCATTTTGACGCGATTTGAAGATGGAGGGGGGGCTGAGTGACGTCACGTGAGAAAAATCAAACTGGAATACCTTTTAAACTATAGTTGCACAAATATTTCTTTTGACTGCACAAACCAGCACAAACGTAGCACTAACGATAGAGACCACTTTGACGCGATTTGAAGGAGGACGGGGGGCTGAGTGACGTCATGTGTGAAAAATCAAACGGGAACAACTAAGAAACCATAATAGCAAAACAATTTCTTTTGACGGCACAAACCAGCACAAACGTAGCACTAACGATTGGGACTATTTTGATGAGATTTGGGCGTGAACGGGGGGCTGGGTGACGTCACATGCCAGAAAATGCAATTTTGAATTACTCAAAATCCTTACCAGCACAAACGATACTTTTTACGGCACAAACCAGCACAAACCTAGCACAAACGAACAGCAGTGTTATTTTAATATTTTGAATGAGACGGGGGGCCAACTTCACACAGGTGTTCACATTCGGTGGGCCAGGATTTCTCGGGATTATATTTTCCTCGAGAGCAGACTTGATTTTAATTTCCTAACCTTATGTGGCAGGTTGAGCTATACCTCTGGCCAGTCTCGGGGTATGATTGGCCGAGCCATAGCCATCCTGAGTAGGGGGGCGGACTTTATTTTAGTATAAGGTCGGTGGACGTCATCGGGAGGGATATGTCCTACCCGTTGTTTTGCTTCCGGGGCGTCCATTACTCGGTGGCGTAGGCTGGAAGTTGGCTGCTTCGCATAGCGTGGCTTACACATTAGGTGCTGGTTTGGGATCACCTGGAGGTAGGCTGCTATTAATTTACTATTCTCGTCAGTCAACTTATGTAAACTAAAGGCTATCTCTTCTCCGGTTGTGCTGTTAGCCGTAGATGAGCTGCGACTTCGCTCTCCACGACCGGCTGTTCCAAACTGAGGCATTCATCGGCCCCATGCCTTGAAGTGGATCGTGGCCAATTACCCCGACGTCACCGAAGGGCTGCTGTTCTGTTACGCCACAAATTAAATTGCATGCGCATTTCATTGTTTTCTTTGTTTTATGTGTATTCGGCTACGCAGTGGTGTGCTGTCCTTCTGCCCGCCCTGCATGGTATGCCGCTTATTGTTTGTGCTAATGTGGTTATGCAGTGTTGTGCGTCTCCTGGCTCTGCTTGACCTGCATGTGCAATCTATTGTTTTCTTTGCTTTATAGGCTAAGGCTACGAAGTGGTGTGCTGCCCATCTTCTCTGCTTGACCTGCATGCACGGTTTATCGTTTTCTTTGTTTCATAGGCTAAGGCTACGCAGTGGTGTGCTGCCCATCGTCCCCATGCTGAGACTCTGTCCATGCAAGCTGCCTGCATGCTGCTTTATGCTTTTGTTTGTTTAATTTGTCGGTTCTTTTCATTTCTTTTCATTTAGTTTATTCGTCCAGTCTGCTAGATTTATTGTGTACTATTTTGTGTGTCCCAGGTGGTGACCAGACATGTAATTAGTATCCAGTAATTCTGATAAATTATATTCATTTGAGGTCTGAACTCTCTGGCCCAGATTGTACGAACTTGTATTGCCTAAAGCTTTTGTAGCGTCTCGGGGGTGGCTATAGCACATGTTAGCTAGCACAGTTCTGGTCCTGGGGTATCCCATCCCCTAGGTGGCGTTGTAGACATTCAACAAATTCTTGCCACGGTCACAATTGGCGTTGTCGGCAGGATGCACTCCTTAAAGGCTGAGACTTGAGTTCTTTCATTTTTTTTACATAATTTTTTTGATTTGCTGCGCACAGGTTGAATTTGAGAGGTGGCTCTCAAATTCAACGTGGCTCTTGTTTCTTTGTGGTGTCAACAGAGCAGCAGCCCGTGTTCCAAGGTCCCCAAAATTCTATCTAAGTTAGGGTTTGGTCTATTTCCATTAATAAGCTAGTATTCCACTGCTTATCATGGAAGACTTACAAGCATTGCGAGGCATAATTGGCCAGTTAGAGGCAGATAACGAGCGCCTTCGTCAAGAGCGGCCTCCCCCTGATCCTAGAGCAGCACCCGACCCGTTGCCTACGCCGTCCACTGTCACAGAGCGGCTAGTGGTCGTTCCTCGAGATAGAAAATGCCCTGTGTTCAATGGTAAGACTGGCATTGACATAAGAAAGTGGATAGAGGAGTTGCAGGCTTGCATGCGCGTTCACCGTCTGTCTTTGCTTGAACAGGCCTTCTATATTTTTGATCATTTAGAAGGAGAGGCGAAGGACGAAATTAAGTATCGTCCTAGCACAGAAAGAGCAGACCCTGCTAAGGTCTTGGACATTTTAAAGGAGTTGTATGGTTGTAATCAGTCATATTTGACCCTGCAGCAAGCCTTTTTCTCTAGACAGCAACAGTGAGACGTTGCAAGAGTTTTCCCTAGCCCTGATGGCTTTGATGGATCGGGTCCAACGTGCCCCCAGTGGCGGCGTACCTAATGCCAAGGTACTTCTTCGTGACCAATTTATTGAGCATGTCTTGGACGGTGCTCTTCGTAGAGAGCTGAAACAGTTAACCCGTCGTGAGCCGCGGGCCACCCTGCTGGAAGTACGCAAGGAAGCAATTTGATGGGAACAGGAGGGATATCCGGGGGGTGCTAGGGCACGTAGTTTCTCTCTTCCAACGGCCTATGGCATACAGTATGGTGTGCAGGGCTGTCCTCGCTCAGGCTCCCCAGTACCTCCATCTAGGGGTGAGTTTGAGGAGTTGAAAGAGCTATTAAGGCAACAACAGGAACAGCTTAACCAGCTTACTCAGACGGTGGCATCCCTGCGACCCCCCTCCTTCCCTAGTAAGCAACACCCCTCTTTCCCTAGTAGGCCCCAACACTCAGGTTCCTTGATATGTAGAAGATGCCAACAGCCAGGTCATTTTGCCAGTGACTGTGACGGGGAACGAGTCCCTTTTCGCCCTCGTGCCAATTCCACCTCTGGCCGCCCCCCCGGTCAAGTGAGTGCATCCCATTCTTCCCAGCAGCCGGGAAACTGAAGCCAACTGAGCTGCCGAGCCACAGCTCAGTTGGGGCGTTTACTGGTTCATGGGGTGGGAAGGTGCCTAAACTTATGTCACATTGTCCAAATGTTGATGTCTCGATTGGTGGAGTCACTGTTCCTTGTCTAATAGATACCGGCTCCATGGTATCCACTGTAACGAAAGATTTATTTTTGCGCCAATTTGAACCGTGGGGCCAGGAACGGCTCCAGTCATGTCATTGGCATCAGCTTAAGCCGGCGAATGGCCTGGCCATTCCGTATATTGGCTACTTAGAGTTGGAGGTTGTTTTGTGTGGTAAGATAATGACTCACTATGGTATCCTGGCAGTCAAGGATCCTGTTGGAGGTCCACCTGCTGTCCCTGGGGTACTTGGTATGAGCGTGATTAGCCGTTGTTACCATGAGCTTTTTGGGGCATATGGCCCCTCTCTGTTTGATGCCACGTCGGTGTCCAAAGCTCCAGGTCCCGTCATTGAGGCATTACAGCGGTGCCATCGGGCGGCCGTAAAGGCTCCGATCATGCATTTGGGCGTGGCCCGGCTCCGAGGACCACGGGCTGTTCGCATAGCCGGGGGTACTATGACATTTGTTGCCAGTACCTGTTCGGAGGAGCTTTCAGGGCAGACTGCATTTTTTGAGCCTCCTAATTCAGGGCTGCTAGCAGGGTTACTGGCGTCCCCCTTGTCGTGGCAATTTCTGTATCAGATATTGCGTCTAAGCAGATGAGATATTTAGATGCAAAAAGCACACAATACTGTTGACAATTAGTGGTCATATATATTTGTATTTCACCAGATTGTTATCTTTACAGTTGAAGCTCCCCCCCCCCCGAGGCTAAGGTGGGGTCGGCGGCCGTGCAATGTAACCCTCTGACTTTGTTGACACTAGCCAGAGTGTCGAGGAACAGGCCCATACATCAAAGCATTGCTTGGAAGCTGATTACAACACACGAAAGATAAAGTAAGGGCAGGCAATCAAAATGCATCACACGACCCTTGACGGTTTACACTTTAGATGACCCACAAGGAGTAGAACGTAGGTCCTATATAAAATTACACAGAATAGCAACAAAACTTAAATTCATACATAGACCAAAACAATACAACATGTGGATTTTCCATCACACCCTGCTTGGTCCGGGTCCTCAAGGGCACAGCCTATGTCCCAGTGGTTAATGTAGGGTTGACTGAAGTCCTCCTCTACCCCCGCGCTACCCTGGGCTCCATAAGTAGCGTAGAAGTTGTAAGCTTACCTGCTGGTGTAGCAGAGATCAGGCCCATAACCGCCACTATGTCCTCCCAAGTAGCCTCCAGCGCCGCACAGGATCAGATTGACACAATTGACCTGTCCGCCTTGTCTGAACAAGAGCAGACTGAGGCTAGGAGTCTGTTGCACAGATATAGTACTGTTTTTTCAGCTCATGAGGGTGATTTGGGTTGCACCAATCTAATATCCCATGACATCCCACTTCTCGACGAAGTACCCGTGCGGCAATGGCATCGGCGTGTCCCACCCTCGGATTGCCAGGGGGTAAAAGCTCACATCAATCAGCTTCTAGACTCGCAGGTAGTGAGGGAGAGTTGTAGCCCTTATGCGTCACCTATTGTTCTGGCCAAAAAGAAGGGTGGGAGCCTTCGCATGTGCGTGGACCGCCTTCTGAATGCTAAGGCCCGCAAGGACTCCTTTCCCCTACCCCGTATCGAGGAGAGCTTAGATGCACTCGCAGGGGCCCAGTGGTTCTCTACAATGGACCTTGCCAGCGGTTACAATCAAGTCCCAGTTTCTGAAGCGGATATACCCAAAACAGCGTTCTGTACGCCATTTGGTTTATTCGAATGGAACACGATGCCCTTCGGACTATGTAACGCCCCGGGCACATTCCAGCGCTTAATGCAGCGTATGTTCGGGGACCAACAGTGCCAGTCCCTGCTCCTTTATTTGGACAACATTGTTGTCTTTTCGTCTTCTGTCACTCAACATCTACAGCGTTTGGAAGTCGTTCTCCAACGTCTTCATAAAGAAGGACTGAAGGCCAAATTGGAGAAATGTGCTTTCTTCATACAGCAGGTCAGTTACCTGGGACACGTGATCTCCAATAAGGGAGTGGCTACTGATCTGGCTAAGATCGAGGCAGTGGCTAAGTGGCAGCGGCCTTAGCACATCTCCGAACTGCGCTCATTCTTAGGGTTTGCAAGTTATTACCGGCGCTTTGAGGCAGGCTTTGCAAAACTTGCTGGCCCTCTGCACAAGCTAGTGGCAGTCCTCTCTGGCACAAAATGCAAGCGGGGATCCAGCCGTAGTCTGGCAGGGGCGTGGACGACCCTGTGTGAAGAGAGTTTTGAGGCTTTGAAAACCAGATTGGTATCCGCACCGGTTTTAGGCTATGCTGATTTTGCCCTGCCTTTTGTCTTGGAGGTGGATGCGAGCCATAGCGGTCTCGGAGCCGTCCTCTCTCAGGAACAGGAGGGAGTGGTCCGGCCGGTTGCTTACGCAAGCCGGGGTCTACGGCCCACTGAGCGCAATATGGACAACTACTTTTCAATGAAGTTGGAATTTCTCGCCCTCAAGTGGGCCATGGCTGAGAAATTCAGGGAATATCTGCTGGGGCACAAATGTGTGGTATTCACTGGCAACAATCCCCTCAGCTACCTCCAGTCTGCTAAACTGGGGACCACTGAACATAGATGGGCAGCCCAGCTGGCATCTTTTGATTTTGAGATAAAGTATCGCTCTGGCCGCAGCAATAAAAATGCTGATGCCCTGTCAAGGCAGTACCTGTCAAGCGCGAACTTGGGTGGGTCGGCTCTCCCTGGAACTTTGGTCCCAGTCCGCCTGCAGCAGGCTTCTGCACCAAACCCTGTGGTGTTGGCAATACAGTCAATAATATCAGTCCTCCCAGGTCACTCCCCCTCTGACATCCGCTACATGCAGGCCAATGATCCTTCTTTGAAAGAAGTTTTGGCCTTCTGGATAAGACAGGTGCCACCTTCCACCAAGGAGCGACATTGTGTCTCTAAACCAGCTCTGGGTTTCCTGCGCTACTGGGATCGATTGGTGGAAAAGGAAGGGGTATTACATCGTCGGATTTTCCGTCCCGATGGGGGGAGGAAACGTTACAGCTCCTCCTGCCTGCAGCCCTCAGACAAGAAGTCTTGAAACTGCTGCATCAGGACCATGGCCACCAGGGGCCAGAGCGCACCACTGAGCTTGTACGCCGCCGCTGTTTTTGGCCTGGTCTGTATGCAGATGTCAAACAGTGGTGTCGAGAATGTGACCGTTGTCAAATCGCCAAAGACCCTGCACCGGTTCCCCATAGCTTCATGGGCCATTTGCTGGCATCTAGGCCCAATGAAATTGTGGCTATTGATTTCACCCAAGGTAATTAGTATCCAGTAATTCTAATAGATTATATTCATTTGAACTCAAGTCTCTGGCCCAGATTGTACGAACTTGTATTGCCTAAAGCTTTTGTAGCGTCTCAGGGGTGGCTATAGCACATGTTAGCTAGCACAGTTCTGGTCCTGGGGTATCCCCTCCCCTAGGTGGCGTTGTCGACATTCAAAAAATTCTTGCCACGGTCACACTTATAATAAGCTTCAAAATGCAATGGTTTTGTTGTGCTTGCGAGACTCGAATAGGAATGTAGTTTCCCACCCTTCCATTAAAGAGCACAGTTATGTTCACAGAGCTGAACCAGTTTTTATGTGTGATAATCTTCAACCTCCTTCTTGTCATTAGCTTTCTGATTATACTGGAATACTTTTGTACCATGTACCTTATCTACGAAAACGCCTGCAGCAGGCATCAGTTTAGGGGATGTTTCATAATATTATTTATTATGGAAGGTGAATAAGGCATAAATCACCACTCCAAACGTGAATATCTGGGGGTTATCAGATTTGGCACACAGATGGAAATCGGAACAGGGACAGTCTCCAAAATGATTGGTGTCTCTTTGACCAAAGGGGTCGCTATAACTCACGGTCAGAGATAATCAGCCATGCCAATGCCCATATCAGACCATATTTGACACGCTGAACCTTTGTGCCTTGGGTTAACCATAAGGACTTTTTGAATACATTCTTCTGAACAATTAACGTTTTGGAAAACCATGAAAATACTTACCCTAACCATGAACCAACCAAATTAACCATTTATCACATTTGGTACACATGCTCCTTAATCTTGTCTGACCTTATGATATCAAATAATATATTTATATTTGGTGTAAAATAGTGCATAATAAGCAGGGTAATAAGCAGGATAATGTACAGCAAATTAGTATTGCGAGATTCCGACGATTGAGATATACCAGGGAACTGATCACCAATGATACCGGTGTTTTTTGGACCCATGGGGAGCCTAATCGATATAGAAAGGGAGAAGGACGAAAAAGACGAGGGAGAGAGAGGGGGGGGGGGGGGAGAGAGTGAGAGAGAGATAGGAAGCGAGAGAGAGAATTAGGAAGGGAGAGATAGAGATAGGAAGGAAGTCAGTTTAGTTCAGCAGGAAAGAAAGCCCCAAAAAGGAGTGTGGGAGAGAGAGGGAATGGGAATGAATGGCAAATCAGCTCCTTTATAAAACGCTGCTTTTAGTGTTCAATCAGTGGAGCCCGGATTGGCAATTTTCCGCAGGCACAATAGAGCCAGCCCTGTAGGAGAGAGAGAGAGAGATGTGAAGAGGGGCAGATAGAGAAGGAGAGACAGCGGGATGGTGAGGGGGAGAGAGGGAGCGGCCTATAAAGCACATGCTTGAAAGATTGATCTTAGCAGGGAAAGAGAGGGAGAGCAAACAGGAATAATGGATAGCGAGAGACACTAGCAGGACATGGGAGATGCAGAAAGAGAGAGAGAGACTAAGATAAACCGAGACGGGACTGAGAGAGACAGCGAGTGAATTACTAAGAGAGAACGACAGAGCGAGAGGAAACGGGAGGTCTTTCTAATGTGCACCCACCGCTAACATCTGACGGCAACGCTAGCCGCGGGCGTCGTACAACAGGTGCTACTCTGCTCTCTGGCTTCCTGCCATTTCCTTCGTCTCTCCATATTTATTGTTTTCTTCTGAGGCAGGAAGCGGCGAGGTGGGCCTTTCAAGGGGATGGGATTATTTGCATGGAGGAGACCCCTGCGTGCCCTCTGCCAGGTTGCCGAGCGGCGTAGGGGGGGGGGGGGGGGGGGGGGGGGAGACAGAAGGGGGAGCAGGAGAACGGCTGACAGTCACTGCAGCGTGTGATTGTTTGGGTCAGAAGCGCCGTCGTTACCCACCCGGTGTTTTGCGTGCGCTGAACTGCGGTGAGCGGATGTGGTGATGCACGGTTATATATATATCGTAAGCCTTTTACTTTAACCTGGAACGTTTGTGAAAAGGTTTTTTATTGACAGCATGGGTGGAGTAGCTAAATAACATACAATTATAGTGTTATGCAAGTGTGCTTGTGTGTGTGTGTGTGTGTGTGTGTGTGTGTGTGTGTGTGTGTGTGTGTGTGTGTGTGAGTGTATCAGTGTATATCTGTGTATGTGTGTGTGTAACAGTGTGTGTTTGTGTGAATGTTTGTTTGTGTGTGTTTGTGTGTGTGTGTGTGTGTGTGTGTGTGAGAGTCAAAACGGTTGACTTTGGAGATAGTTATTCTCCACTTTACTGATAGTGATACTCGGTTATACTTCGGGTTGAGGCTAACCATTCAGACCAACGGCCCTCTTTGTCTTGTGATAATTGCGGTTGTGTCAAAAACACGAAAGGCAAATTGTCAATTACAACGCGAACCGTGCGCAGGGTAAACATTGTCATACGTTTATCCATGGCTAATTTTACCATCGTCCTAATAAGACACTTGATCAAAGCCTAGTGCTAGCTATATGCTATTAATTCCGTTGAACATAATATCCATTTATTCATAGTGCCGCTTCGAGTACACGTAAAAAGAGGGGCAACATAAGCTCTTAATGAGTGCTTCATAGCAGTCCAAATTTCTAAATTGCTTTGTTCCCTCACAAATAACAGCCATAAAAAACAACAGGCTAGCGCAAACGCACACGAGTGGCACCGAGCCCGTGAACGCTCAGTCATATCCGAAGCTTAAATTGAAAACAGCTCCGACATTAGCAAAGATTCACATTAGCTAAATGCTAATACATCCAGTAGTGTCCCACTGTCGATCTGTACGGTCATTAAGTAGGGATAATAATTGTTACACACAACAGAATTGTGCAGTTAAAATTGGATCAAACTAAGTAGATATCCAACCTGCTGTTGGGAAATGGTTAATATGTTGCTTGGCAACATGTCATTTTTTAAGAACCCCAAATGCATTATCTATCTTGTGGGAGCCTTGTAAACGACAAAGATCTTAATCTGATTCTTCTTATAGTCTCTGCTTAATTTATGGATGCAGTTGTTTATAGCACTGTTCCATACAATAAAAGCGAGCATGTTTTACCACCTACCATAAATAGTTGGTAATCTGTCCACTCGCAGCGCAGTACCGCAGGAAGTAGGGGTGCTGGGGGTGCTGCAGCACTCCCTGTCTGAGGCCCTGTCTTATCACAGAAAACGATCATTTCTAAAAACTCCGGCCAAAGTGGAGATTTCTAAAACGCCGGTTATGTGTTGTCGTGTCAACGGGGAGAAACGGGATTTTAGGTTCTGAAGCGTCACATTATGCACCAGAAAAAACTTAACGTCATGTGAGCGCCCGCTGTACCGTATTGGTCCGAATATAAACACAAACCCCATTGTAAGACGACCTATATTTGGAAAAAAGATTTGAATACCAGATCTTGTTTTTATAAATAAATAAATTGTATTCATTGAAATAATATACGAAAATAAAAAGGCATAGAATAAAACACTGCATTGCCACTAAACAGTAGTGCAAATAGGCTGTACTGATGTGTACACCAAAGACTATTCCTGACACTCCTCTGCCCCGCTGTGTTCGCTCTGGCTGTGGTCGCTCCGCACTGTTTCGGCCCGTGGCAAAGCGAGTCATCCTCGCTGCTGTCCAGGGACGCGGGAAGTGGGGGTGCTTAGGGTGCTGCAGCACCCCCCTGGCAGTCCCTGGCTGTAACTGTAAGTGAGAACGTTTTCTGAACGAATCAATACTTCTTTTTTTTTTAGAGTAGAATTGTATCATACAACATGATTATTCATGAAATTATTGACATCCACCCTTTTTGTTATATTTATCATATTAGCATTTCATTTTATTTAGGACATTGTCTGTGTAGGCTGACGTAGTGACGCACAACGCAGAACAATGCTGTGTGCGCGACGGGAAAATTCGAAAAGTCAAGCTTGTTACAAGTGCAATGTGTCGCAGAAAATTATTAAAAGTATTTTCAGATTTTTTTGGCACCAAGGCTGGTGTTTTGACTTTAAACACCAGCCGGACATCAAATTCCCTGCATTCCGTATGTGACCTGTCCATAGCTCAATATGATAGGCATACTATGCTGATTTTACATAAGTAAGTTGGTGTTCAACATCTGTTGTAGTGCAAAACATTCTAAAACTGGTGTAAAATGTTGCTGGCCATATTAATAAACACATTGAATGTTATCGTTTTGATTCTGGAATCCCGCACGTATACTGGTTGGCAAAAAAGGGAGCAAAGACGGACGGACAGTTCACTTGACGGAGAAATCGTCACCTTCCTCATATCAGACAACTCGTAAGTCTGGATGAAATGAAGGCTTTTGTTTACTGTCACTTTCCTTTGTAAACCTTTAGAAATAACCTCCTGGGTCCAGTTGCACCAGCAGAACGTAAGGTCCCACTTAGGCTACGTTGAACGTAAATCACCCAAACGTTCGACTTTACACTCTACTAAAAAAATAGCAGTTGCACCAAGCAGATAGTTTTAACGTAACATTAAGTTATAACTTATCTTTTACACCTCCCCTCTAGCTGGTGTAAGTTCCATACTAACGATAAAGAACCGTTAAAAGAAAAAAACGTAAAAAGATTTCAACACTAACGCAGGGTAAAGATGGCTATTCGTTTTGAGCAATGGGAAGAGGAGTTTCAATGCGATATGCGCCGGGAACGGATTGTCCGTGACCGTATTGATCCATTTCTTTGTTATGATGATGTTGAATTATATGCGCGATTTCGGTTTTGCCGGGCGGAATATTATATTTATTTATTTATTATAAAATCCGCCATCAAATAGCTTAACCTCACGCCTATACCGTCCAAGCAAATTTTAGAGAATAAATGACTGAAACTGTTTTGTTTGCCCTCTCATTTGGGTGCTAACGCGTCTTCACTCCGGTAAGGTGGAAACTTGCCGGTATTTCCTGTTTACATTGTTATCTGTCAATGATTGGCTTGAAATGATCTAAACGTCATTAAAAGCGACACTAGTACACTTTATGCACTGCTAGTAACGTTACAACTTAAGTTATGGTGGTGCAACCAAAATTTAGAACACCTTTAGTTTGACACTAGCTACGTCGAGCGTAGGGTTAAGGCAGACTTTACACCCGAACTTATGATCGGCTTTACGTTCTGCTGGTGCAACCGACTGCAGCTCAGTTCCGAGGTCGCGTTTCCACTGCCGACAGTACCCTTTGTGGTAGGCCGGATGTCGATCGCCGCGGCAGCTACGTAAACATCGTAAACAACGTCTTCCTCCCCAAGAATACAGACGAACGTCTCCACCTCCTTGTTCGCCCAAGCAAGCGTTTTACGCGACATGTTAATTGTAAAGAATAATACCTCGAGGCTACTGTTTGTTTGTTTTTATCCCCGCGTCACCCGGAAGTGATGAATCTGTCGACCAATCAACGGAGGGGGTGTGTAGCTAGAATTTCCCGGGACCCTTTCAGGCGTCTCGTCTCGTTTTTGGTACCCCAACGGAGGAGTCCCGAGAACGAGGCCGGAACGGGTACGGCAAAGTCCGGGTCACGCCCACTTTTGGAGGTGGAAACGCGACCCGATCCGCACCTTTGCGATCCGATCCGTTCCGCACCCTGCAGTGGAAACGCGCCATCTGTAAACATTGGAGGTTGCGCAGCATTTATTATGACATCATTATATAGACTCTCTCTCAGCATCCCCCACTCGGACTGACTTCCCGCATCCCTGTCGCAGCGTGTATTGAAAATGGATCAGTGCAACTTTTATGGTTGCCTTAATGTCTAATTCTGCAGTTATTTTTGAAAAACAAAACAAAGCATGAAAATCATATTAAACAGTGGAGCAGTGGAGCTTTCTAAATAAGGGGTCATCATCATCCTGACCCCTGCAGCGCTGGGTCCCACAAGTGTTCCGTCAACGATTAAATTCGGCTCGGATAAACAGCTGAATAATCATAAAGACAAGTTGCAGAGTTTCAATCTTGGCAGCGAACGCTAACATCAACCCATCGCTTTCACTCAAAAACAACAACCTCATCATTAGTACACTGGATGTCTTCATCATACACAAAAACATATCATTCTGCCACCTGTGGAGCTCATCTTACGGTGTGTTGACGTCGTGCTGTGTACAGCGATGTACCACGCCTGGAACGGGATACACTAAATGTGTGGTACTCGTGAGCCAGAGGGGGCGGAACTTCCAGGAGAGGGGACTTCCGGGTATGCTATGCAAAATCAGTTTCAGTTTTCAATCACATGGGTTTTGGGGCAAGAGAGAGGTAGGGACTACCGATAAAGGGATATCCGTCCCTGATGCACGATTCTGATATTGCTTTATCAAAATTTGCTCTCACAATACTTACTCTTGTCACCCCAGGTGCTTATAACTGGCGTACACTGCTCATAGGACGTAAAGGAACGGAACTTGCCTCGCGGACGACCGGGAAAAGCCTTAAATTCATGACCCACTCTTAAATCTATTCCATTCTTTTTTCATTCATTCATTCAACACCTTTTTGTAATCTTTTTCTCCCTTGCCCTTTTCCTACATTTCACATCATCCAATCCCCTCGTTATTCTGATATTTTTTTCAAACACAGGGATGCCTGTGAGATTCTCCCCGTCTCTCAACGTAGTCTTGGGCTCAGGGCAGAACATGCTCTCACACCAACTGCTTTAAAGCGTTGCTTCTCTCCTCCACATGTTCCTGGTGAAGTGAGCTTGATTTGCCGGTTGTTCCCTCGTCCGGTCTCGTATCAGCGGGGTCTTTTGCAGGCGCGTCGTAAGCAATTGAAAACATCCGGGGCTTTAGCCCGGGGGGGAGCACCGTCCTGACTCCTGCGTGCTACGGTATCTTAATTAATTAAATAATTAATTAATGAATTAATGTATCGATTAATTAATTAAGGGCGCCCCCAACACATAGGTCGCCTATGCCGAGTGCCAGGGCAAAAATAAGACATTAGAATAGCCTATATAGCCTGCGTGCACCTACCCGATGTCAAGAAGCCATCGCTGCTCCGACGGACCTTTCTCCCCCAGCCAGGCAACGGCAGTGGTCTGCTTTATGTTTCATTTTTAAGTTATTACTTATTGTCAGTGTAGGTTTAATGTTACAGATAAAAACATGCTTTATATTTAGTCAGCATTTCAGAGTTCTAATGTTTTCCCGGAATATGCATTCCTAAACTGTTCACGTCAAGTTCTCTTTAAGATCGCATGAGATGATAATGTGCTATCGCGCGACCTGTAACCAGGAAGTAAACACTCGCTTGCATGAAATGATATGCGCTATCGCGCGACGTGTAACCAGGATGTAGATTTAAATAATGAAAAAATAATCTGTTACTTTCTGTTACTTGCTTATGCTGTATGCAAGTTGTTTAAGAAGCTTATCTCCATATAAATCTGAGCTGTACATGAATCTGTTAATGAAGTCTCATTTCGACTCCTTCCTCCACTTCACTATTCATGTTCTGTTGCTTGCATTTAACTACAGCCGCCCTTCCTGGGTAACGCCACCACCAATCCCTGGTCATCCACTGAAGCCATCTCTCTCACTCTGCACAGTCACACTGTTGCCGCTTCATTCTCATTGTCTCATAATCTCATTATTATGGCTGCTGTGGATGCTTTAAAAAAAAAAAAAAATTCTCTTAGGTAAAATCAAACCAGTGGGATGTTAGATTGAAAACCTCCAAAGCAATGTATTAAAAATCGAAAGACAGTCCTATGTGAAGTTTCTTTTTTGGGGATTTTCAAAATGAGGTACCAGAATGGATTGTCAACCCACTGTTTCTCAACCCTCTCCGATTATTACTATGAGTAGTAGTATTGCATGCATACAGTACTCACATCAGCGCCACAGTAAGCCTATAGAGGCTGCAACCATTTGCTTCTCAAAAGATTGTAGTGTTTTAGAATGAACAACCAGAGGGACAAGACAAGACTAATTTTGATTGACAAGTTGGCTAGATTTATATATGTATTTATATTATTTTTTTATTTATAAGAATGAAAGAAATTGTGTAATGAAAGAATAAAACAATGATTGATGCATTTTTGTTTGAATAACATCTTGCTCCCGCGGCCAGTGCCAGCGCCGGCATTGCAAGGGGAGGGATATTACGTACATTTGCAGGAGGCGGGATAAGTGCGGCCGCTGTCACTCAGATTTGTTTTGGTTTGACGCAGACAGCATGGAGGCAGAACAGACCGCAGAAGTCAACGCGATCGTCTTCAATGTTGCTGCAACGATGCACCATATATTAGGAAGAGCAGCCAGTACTTAAGTGTATGAAAGCAGCTATATATATATATATATACACACTTTTTTTTTTTTTTTTTTTACGGCAGAGATCCGGGGCTGATCCCAAAAGATCCGGGGCTATAGCCCCGAATGCCCAGGTCTAACGACGCGCCTGGTCTTTTGTATGGATCTCTGGGGAGCTGGACTTACAGATTGACCCAGTGGGGGGTGAGAGGGGCACTGGGCTTCCCTCCCATCAACCTCTCGATATGGCAACACTTCACACAGTTTCTTCAGCCTGGCCTCGTTCCATTTATCCATGGCTGATGAAAAGCCTTTTAAACATGCTATTGTAATTGGGCCTGTAGTATCTTTTAGCGGTCAGAGTGGTTGCATCGTTTGATGTGGATGACATTTGAACCCTTACAAAACTTGAAAAACTTGAAGAAAATGATACAATACAATGATGAATTGTATAACCTATGAATTCTTATAAATAAATCATAATTTCTCCTAAATATGCCTTTGTAACAAGGACGGCGGAGGGGCTCTGGCTTTGTGTTGCATTATTAGACGCCTGGAAGGGAGCACAGAGCGTCTGAATAAAATACACAAGCTGAAGGATCGCAACGCAGAACAAATATCAAGTTGCATAAAGCCCGAGCTGAGCGGAGCCGTGATCACAGCTAAGTGGGGGGGTCAGGAACCTCTTATATGCATTCTTTATGGCCAGGATTAAATGCAGGAAAACACAGCAAAAGGTATTACCACAGGAAACACATGTAATGGAGCGTTTACTGCAAAAACCAAGAGCATTTCGCACATCATAACCTTAGAGAAAGAGGAGCTTCACGATTGATTCACATCCGGATGATGTCCGTTGCCATGGGATTCAAAGAGAATGAGATTCAGTTGACAAATCACAAGAGTTTTGAGGTGTAACTTTTCATTTGGTGGATAAGGAGAGAGATTTAGTTTCTGTATGAATCCTCCCCTCCCCACAGCCTTCTGAGCTCACAGAGACAGGGGAGTGTGTTCTGAGGAAGACTCAATCTGTGGCTGGCAGGCGGGCGTCGGTGTGGACCCTTCCTCGGTGTGTTTGAGCAGTGGTCGGGTCAAACGTGATGACCGTCTTTGAAAGCGACTGAACTAAAGAGGATAAAATAAAACAAAAGAACATTCCGTCGGGTGCGTGCTTCCATCACAGCCACCTCACAATATGAGTTCCAATATATTAAATATATAATCATATATTAATCTACTCCTACAGCTGTATCTTCATTAAATTAAAAAAAACATTTTTTACAAGCTCTGTAGCTCCGTGTTTAATTTGGAGTGTAATTTAATGGCTGGTTTGTGTGGAGGAGAAAACCCCCACTCTGTTAACTGGACTTGAGTTCTGTGCTCAACCTCTAGTTATATTTAAACCCAGTGGCGTTTCTACATTAGGGGCAGGTGGGGCAGTGCCCCACCAGACCCACGAGATGGCGCTGTTGAGCAGAAGGCTCAATCCATTCGTACTTCGTGGCAAACTATATATATATTTTTATATGCAAAGTAGCGTACATATTTGTGTGAATAAACTTGACTCACAAGCATTATTGCCTTGTTTTGGAGTAATTTGATTCGTGTGTTCTACTGCCTGTGTGCTTGCTTGAGTGAACGTTATGTCTATATTTCCGTTTCCTGTTTCCGGAGGGGCAAAGACCCACGCTGCCCCACCGTTACCATAGAAACACCAATGAGCGCGAACCACACCGGCCAAAGTTAACATTGAGGCTAGGGGCAATTTCAAATTTGCCCCTAGACGTTAACTGCGTAATCTACGTATTCTACGTAATGTAGACTGGGATAATGCGAAACCCGCGAGAACTCTAACCCGAGACTAAGCAAAAAAAACATACAGTGAGAGTGAGATCAGGAGTTACAGGAGACTTACAGAAGAGTTCGCTATCAGTGGAGATTTTCAAAGTGCACGTGAAAGAAATCAGAGAGAAAGCAGATGAGATTGGTAACCAAGCCAGTGAGGCGCCGGGCACATCAAAGCGCAGGAAAACAAATACGCCTGCCGTGATGAAGGAGGCCTGTGATACGATGATTGCGCAAGTGGAGGACCGGTTCTCACAGAGTGACCATCTTATTGCCGCACAACTGGTGGACTGCACACTGTTCCCAAAGTTTGTTAAGTCATTCCCGGAGGCCCAACTCGCCTGTGCTATCAAGCTCTGGCCCACAGCTCTGATGAACGAGGGGAAGCTGCAAACTGAGCTGACTCTTTTTTACGGACACACTGATCTGCACACAGGGAAATCTGCACTGTTGCTGTTCAAGGCCATTCACGACAACAACCTGCAAGAGGCCTTGTCTGAAACCTGCACTCTACTCAGAATAATCATCACAACCCCCATGACGTCTGCTGAGTCTAAGAGGAACTTTTCAACGCTGAAAAGGATAAAGACTTTCACTAGGAACACGATGGGACAGAAGAGACTGAACGCCCTCTCCATGCTTTCTATTGAAAACACCTTCATTAATGGACTGCTGGATTTTAACGACAAAGTAATCGAGAGGTTTGCTCAAGCAAAGAACCGTCGAGCCAACTTCCTTTTTAAAGGCCCACTATGCAACTTCGGGAATTTCTTCGCTGTTTTCTTGGTTTTGGCACGCACATTTCTCTACACAGCGCCCCCTACAGCTTCGTAGTAGATATTTTACAACACTGTCGTAACAACTCGTTGACGACCCTTCCCCATGCACTTCTACGCGAGCCATGTGCATTTGTTTTCAAAGAAGCCGGCGAATGCGTGGAGCCATGTCCGAAGTAAATGTTCATAAAGTGTAGGCAAGGTTATACATTTTTAAAATGGTGTATTTGTATTGCAATAAACATAAAGCCATCATTTTTATAGTTGACGGGGAGAATTTATATCCTAGATTATAATTGTTTTATCTTAGGTTGAACAGAACAATCAGTGTGAGAGTGTTGGCCAACATAATAATCTAAATAAACAAGAACCTGGATTCGGGGATTCAGTCTGTATCTGGGGGACGAGACAGACGAACAGCAAAACACCAATGGAAACAAAGGTGTTTATATGGCTGCAACCAAGCAAGCTAGAAACATACAAGGCTCACAACAAAATGGTTGAGCAAACACATTTGTACAGAGACTATCAACATCAAGAATACCACGAGGACAAAGTTCACCCAAGGGTAGTTTCAATTTCAAAAGCAACACGGCCAAATCAGAGTCTGATTTGAAGTCTACTTTTTCTTTCAGTTCACGCTATTCCTGAAAAGCTTGCCCAACGTTTACTCGTGTCTGGCCTCTCTGTCGGTCAGTCTCCCCTTTCTCTTCTTCTGTTCCTCCGACATTGGGTTTCTCTGTCTCTTTTTAGTCGGCTGATCTATGATGAATGTAACAATCCCTTAGTTACTTGTGTTTATATCGAGCTGGTTCCGTGTTTGGGGGTCTGTGCCGCAAAGCAATTCGTTACTTCGCGAGACCCGAGACTCCCGCGAGAGTGGGCGGCGGGTCGCCGGCAGAAACATATTAATTTTCTCCGCCAAGATGCACAAGGGGGAGTTGAAACAACGAACAATCGAACAAAAATGTATAATGGAACCATCGCAATGACTCCTAGCCTGTTATATTAAGGTAAATCAAGCCAAATTGCCTCGCAACTGGCTGTTTATATCTAGCCGGTGCCATGTTTGGGTGTGTGTCTGTGCCGTAAAGCATTTTCGAAACTACAATCTGACTACATTTTCGAGGATACTTCCGCCGCGTCACATCCGGAAGCGCTCGGTCCGAACACATCAAGTTGCATATGCGCTTTTTCACTGTAGAGGCCACATGGGAAAATGACACACGCACCAATCGACCCAGAAATGGATGCAGAACCATCAGCATAACTCTCAACCTGCATACTTAATGTAATTTTGGCTAAAAAAGTTGCATAGTGGGCCTTTAAGTGATCGGCATTGGTGAGTCAAAACCTTTTTTTTTTTTGAGCTGAAGGAGATCGTCTTTTTTGTTTAATAAATTATGGAAGTTATTGAACCTATGTGTCTGTCTAATTGTTTTACTTTAATGCTATATTATAGTGCGTACCATGTTGGCGCTCTGAGATTCTTTGGAACGAATAGTGCGTTTAAAATATAATGCAATATTATTATTATTATTATAGGCAACATCTTTGTGTCGTACTGAGCGCTAAAGCATGTGAAATGTATTTGAAATAGGATGTCTGCTCCCTGCTGGCACTCAAAATGCAGCCCATAGTATACCTGACTGGTCTATATACGTAGGCCTACTGTTATAATAATCAGCTACCTCTATTTTTGTGACGTAATATGACGTAATATAAATTTGCCCCACCAGAAATTTCAGGCTAAAATTGCCACTGTTTAAACCCATAGCAATAACGTGGAAACCCTAGTTGATAATGTAACAAATTTCTGAGTGCATAATTTAATAACATTTTGCATATAATGTTACAACGTTTAACATTCGTTCAACACAAATGACTCTTAAAAGCAGTACCAACATTTAAATATTTTTTAACCATTCAGCAAACAATAGGCAACAGGCTGATTATCATTTAGGTGGCCACTCAATGACATGCAGTGGTGTGAGGAATACCGAAATATACTCCTCATTCACATTTAAGGTACATTTCATACGGCAAAAATACTACCTCAGGGGTAGTA
Organism: Gadus morhua; assembly: GCF_902167405.1. Classification (NCBI taxonomy): domain Eukaryota; kingdom Metazoa; phylum Chordata; class Actinopteri; order Gadiformes; family Gadidae; genus Gadus; species Gadus morhua. The sequence continues at coordinate 17,500,258 of NC_044051.1, read as the reverse complement.
TTATTCACATGATTTTCACACATACGGCTCATCAGGACTTACACTTGTGTCTGAAAGCAGCTAGTGTGTGGACATTTGATTACATTATAAAATAAGTCAGTTTATGGTAACGGGGGTAATTGCGCAATGGAAAGTGTAGTATACTATGCATGCAAATCAATTATTAAATAAATGTTACTGTTATTCAGGGCTGAAAAGTACATTGACATTTTAAAAATACAAGGCAACTACTATCAGTTAGTTGAAAATAATAATCATGTAATAAAATAATAAGCATCATTGAGATTAAACATCTCTTCCAGTGTCCTGGCCAAGACAGGCAGCAGTAGCCTATATGCACACATAGCATACACACAAAACATAAGAAATATAAAACAACTAAAACAGGCCGCAGGGGGAAAGGGGGATATCAGTATCGCAAGACATTTCGGGAGGCTCAAGGAGGGGTGTAATATTAAGCTTGAGCAACAAAGTGTAAAGACATTTCAGGAGGCTCAAGTAGGAGAGTGATATTACATCTGAGCAACAAAGTGTAGTCTTGTGGTGGACTCTATAGACATAATTCACCATACTGTGTTATTGACATGTTTTTGTTGCGTTATAGGCAGGGCCGTAGCACCAAATTCTGGGCCCAGTATACAAGAGGTACCAATGGCCCCCCACCCCGCATTCCCCCTACCAGCCCACTGCGCAATATTGTTGACGGGGGGCCCCCCGTGTGTGTGCACGCCTGTGTGTGTGCTTTCTTGTATGTGTCGTTGCCTTTGTCTTGACGTGCGGTGTGTCCACGTGCGTGTGTGTGCGCACGTGTGTGTGTGCGTTTCCGTGTATGTTCGTGCGGTGTGTGCATGCGGTGAGTGTGTGCGTTCTTACCTGCGCGTTTGTTGATGGCGGAGCCGTTATGATTACGGGCGAGAAAAAAAAATTTACTTACCCCTGCTACTTTTCTTTTGCCCCACAAACATGGCTGAGATCACCACCATCACTGCGCTGTATTTGTTGTGGGAGTTCAAGGAGAGTACGAAACCCAAACGCCGTCGTGTTTGGGTGCATGACATCCTCCGTAGGCGCTCACAGCTGGGTGAGTTCGGATGACTTGGGCCATGTTCAATGACCTGCTAGCCCGGGTTGGTGCCAGGATCTCCCGTCAGGACACCAACTACAGGTGCTCCATATCAGCTGTGGAGCGCTGCTCCACAGCTGATATGCTCAGTGCCCATAGATACTATTTCCCCCTGGTGCTTCCTGAAATAAGGCCAGGGTTTCACCACTGGAGATGGGGAGCGAGAGAGAGAGAGAGAGACCTAATTGGCAACAGCGCCTGGATCGTTTGAGTAGGAGACATTCATTACTCTTAATAGGTTTCTCTCCATCACTATGTCTTTCACACATGCACGCACGCACGCACGCACGCACACACACGCGCACACACACACGCACACACACAGTCACCCACACTCGTGCAATTATGCTTTCATTCTCTGATCACTTCCCTTTGCTCACACTCTGCCTTCAACCCCCCCCCCCCCCCCCCCCCCCCTGGGTCCCCTCTTGTGTTTTCCCAGACATTTTTATCCTTGGCACCTTCGAGACAAAGCCCCCAAAACCCCCCCTCCAATGACTGATGGCCAATCAGGTCCAAAGCTGGCATGATCTGCAGTTAATGCCCTAATTGCAGCGATGTGCTGCACCTTTTATCACCAACCTACAGGCGGGCCCCCTCTCTGAGTGTCTGTATTTCTGTGCCTCTGTCTTTGTGTGTATGTGTGTCTGTCTGTTTTTCTGTTTTTGTGTGTGTCTGTTTTTCTCTGTGTGTGTGTGTGTTTGTGTGTGTGTGTCTGTGTTTATGACATGGCATACATTAAAGCCCTCAGGTGGCCCATGTGATCAGGACGCCCTTGTCAATAACAGCATAGCGTGTCTTTAACCAGCTGAGCTCAAACGATGGATCTGAGGCCGCCGAGAGCTTAAGACGAGGAACAAGGCAGGAACAAGTTTCCTGAACCTCTTGTCTCTGTCTCAGAGGACAAGCACCTGCCTGTGGCGTGATGTATGCGTGTGTTTCCTTGATGTACGCCGCCATGTGTCTTTTACCGTTTATGATTCTGAGGCGAGTTGTTTGTCGTTGTGTGCATGTCTGAGTGTGTTTGGCCCTCAGCCCTTCCCACCCAAGGTCACACTGGAGCACGCCACCTGGCCTGATTCTGACCCCCAGACCCCCCCAGCCCAGGGGTCTTCCAGGTCACGGGGGGGTTGGAGGGGTTTTGTGGCAACCCCGATCCGACGGAGGAGTTCAAGCCCCGCCAGCACCCTCTCCGCGGGCAGGTAGTCCGCTCAAAAATCGGGAGATTTTTGAGCGGACCGCGGCCCGTGAGAGGTGGCCAGCGGACCAGTGGGGCTACATACTAGCGCCCTTCCTGTCCGGGGACGCTCAACGCGCCTACCGGGATCTCAGCCTGGCCCAGGTGGCGCACTACCCCACACTCAAGCGGGCTATCCTCGCCCATTACGGTCACAGCCTCCCAGCCTTCCACGACTGTTGGTACGACCCCCTGGGCTCGGTGAGGAGCCAGATCTCGCAACTCGTCCGCCTGGCGGAGCGGTGGCTCGTTGAGGGGGAGGGTCCCCCGCTGCTGGACCGGCTGGTGATCGATCGCTGCATCCGAGCCCTGCCCACCGGGGCCAAACGCTGGGCTTCCGGGAACCAACCCAGGTCGGTGAACGACCTCGTGGAACTATTGGAGAACCACCAAGTCACCCAGCGTCTGTGCAGCGGGGCGACCCCGGCCCCCGGTGGGGGGGGTGAGACGCTGACCGAGCGGCGCGGACGGACGCCGGAGAGCCAGCGCACCCAGGCACCCCTCTCCCGCGTCCCCGCCTACCCGAACCAAACCATCGCATCGCGGACTGCCGAGGGCCCGCCCCTCCGACCCAGAGAGAGGAGTGGAGGTGCTACACGTGCGGCCAGACGGGCCACCATGCCCACGGCCAGTCCGTCCGACCGGAGAGGGGGGGTCTGTCTCCGCACCACCTGCTGGTCCCACAAGCGGACCGACACCCCCAGCCTACCGGTACGCGTGGGGAGGCACGACACCCACGCCCTGCTCGACTCAGGGAGCGTGGTTACGCGGGTCCGACTCCGCCGGCTGCGTAGCCGGCCCGCCTATATGGCCTCCCACCCGGCGCCCTCCCGGTCCGACTCGGTCGATTCCCCGACAGGCCCCCCAGAGAGGCGGCACGGCACCCCCACGCCTCGTCCACGGTGTCCCTTCCCCCGGGGACTCCGGACACGATGACTGCCTCCGAGCAGGCCCCTCCGCCCGACGGGGAGGAGACTCCACCCCTCATAGACTTCTCCGACTACCCCCTGGCCGACGGGGGGAGGCCCCGACAAGGGAGGACAGTTCGCCACCGCCCAGCTGGAGGACGACGCCCTCCGCCACGCCTGGGCTCGGTGAGTGACCGACAGTACCCACACTTCAGCACCAGGGGGGGGTTACTATACCGGGTGGTACAGAGAGGGGGGAAGGAGGTAGAACAGTTGGTCGTTCCAAGACCGTACGTAAGCAAAGTCCACACCCACCTTTTGGGGGCTCACCTGGGGATGGACAAGACTAGGGACAGAATCCTGAACCGGTTCTACTGGCCGGGGGTGAAACGGAATGTAGAGGATTACTGCCGAGCATGCCCCGAGTGCCAACGCACCGCCCCCAGACCCACTGTATGGAACCCCCTCATACCGATGCCGCTGATAGAAGTCCCGTTCGACCGGCTGGGTCTCGACATCGTAGGTCCCCTCCCCAAGACTAGCCGAGGCCATCGCTACGCCTTAGTTATGGTAGATTACGCCACACGCTACCCAGAGGCAGTCCCTCTCCGTGCCGCCACAGCCAAGGCGGTGGCGAGGGAACTAATGGTTTTATTCAGCCGGGTGGGGATAGTCCGAGAGATCCTGACAGAACAAGGGTCCTGTTTTATGTCCCGGGTTTTAAAAGACCTCACCAGTTTGTTGCAGATCCGCCACCTCCGGACCTCCGTCTACCACCCCCAAACCGACGGGTTGGTGGAGAGATTCAACAAAACCCTGAAGTCCATGCTGAAGAAGGTCATGGAAGCAGATGGGAAAAACTGGGACCAGCTGCTTCCGCATGTCCTCTATGCCATCCGAGAAGTGCCCCAGGCCTCCACGGGATTCTCGCCCTTCGAGCTCCTCTACGGCCGGCGACCAAGAGGGCTGCTCGACATCGCCCGGGACGCCTGGGAGAGCCAACCGTCCCCCCTCCGCACCGTCATCGAGCATGTAGAGCAGATGCGGGGCCGGATGGCGCAGATCTGGCCCGTGGTCTGGGAGCACCTCGGACGGGCCCAGCAGGCCCAAGCCCGGGTATACAACCGAGGGGCCCAGCTCCGCACCTTCAACCCGGGGGACCAGGTGCTGGTCCTCGTCCCGACTGCCGAGTATAAGTTCCTGGCCAAATGGCAGGGTCCCTACGACGTCATCGACCGGGTCGGCGACGTCAACTACCGGGTGCGGCAACCGGGGAGACGCAAGCCCGTCCAGGTCTACCACATTAACCTGCTGAAGCAGTGGCAACCACCGACAGCCCCGCGAGAACCAGCCCTCCTGTCCCTGTCCGCACGACTACCCCTGCCCGAGGTACCAGTGGGGGAGCAGCTGAGCCCAAGCCAGACCCAGGACATGAAGGAAGTGATCCTCCAGCACCTCGACGTCTTCTTGGAGCGGCCTGGGAGGACTGCGACCGTCAGCCACGACATCAGGACGGAGCCGGGAGTCCGAGTCCGACTCCGGCCCTACCTCATTCCGGAGGCACGGCGGGCCGCCATCCGAGCGGAAGTCGTAAGCATGCTGCAGATGGGGGTCATCGAGAAGTCCCACAGCGCATGGTCCAGCCCGGTGGTCCTGGTCCCCAAACCGGACGGAACGTACCGCTTCTGTAATGACTTCCGGAAATTGAATGAAGTGTCGGCCTTCGACGCCTACCCCATGCCCCGCATAGATGAACTGATAGAGCGGCTGGGGCCGGTCCGGTTCATTACCACCCTGGACCTGACGAAAGGATACTGGCAGGTCCCTCTCACCCAGCGGGCCCGGGAGAAGACAGCATTCGCCACCCCCGACGGGTTGTACCAGTACACGGGCCTCCCGTTCGGGGTGCACGGGGCGCCCGCGACCTTCCAACGGATGATGGACCGGGTCCTACGGGCCCACAGGGAATACGCCGCCGCCTACATCGACGACATCGTCGTCCACAGCAGCACCTGGGACCTGCACCTACATCACCTCCATGCCGTCCTGGGAGCATTCCGAGCCGCCGGCCTCACGGCCAACCCTAAGAAGTGCCGCCTGGGCCTCGAAGAGGCGTCCTACCTGGGCTACCGAGTGGGGAGGGGCAGCGTGAAGCCGCAAGAGGAGAAGGTGCAGACCATCCGGACCTGGCCCCGGCCAAGGACGAAGAAGCAGGTGAAGTCATTCCTGGGACTCGTGGGGTACTACCAACGCTTCATCCCGGCGTTCGCGACACTGGCCAGCCCCCTCCACGAGTTGACGCGGAGGGCTCTGCCTGACCGGGTCGAGTGGACGGAGGAGGTCGAGGAGGCGTTCTCGTGCCTCCGATGGGCCCTCTGCACCGAGCCCCTCCTGATCACCCCGGACTTCAACCTTCCCTTCGTCGTCCACACCGACGCATCCGAGGTTGGGCTGGGGGCGGTCTTATCCCAGGTCCGGGCGGGCGAGGAGCACCCGGTGACCTATATCAGCCGGAAACTCCTGGCCAGCGAGAAAGCCTACTCGACCGTGGAGAAGAAGGCGCTGGCGATAAAGTGGACACTGGAGAAGCTCCGCTACTACCTCCTCGGACGCACCTTCACCCTGGTCACAGACAACGCCCCCCTGAAGTGGATGGCCACGGCCAAGGATACCAACGCCTGGGTGACGCACTGGTTCCTGGCCCTGCAGGATTATCACTTCCAGGTGGTCCAACGGCCCGGACGCGCACATGCCAACGCAGATGCACTGTCCCGGAGGGACGCCTGCCTAGGCCTATCCCGGGGGGTCCCCGACTTGCAGCTGAGGCTGGGGGTGTGTGGCAACCCCGATCCGACGAAGGAGTTCGAGCCCTACCAGCGCCCTCTCCGCGGGCAGGTAGTCCGTGGGAGATATGTGCCGCTCGGCGCAGCGACGAAGGAGCGCGCATCGAGCGCACCCGCGCAATCACGGAGATGCGGAGCACCCGGCGGAGGGAGACGGCAGAGGGTTCTTAAGGACCGAGCGCACACCAGACTGGGGAGCAGGAGAAGCAAGGGATCAAGACGCCGACCCCGCAGCAGGACCAGACCCGGGGCGGTTCCCTTTTCCCCCATACCAGGAAGAACCTCAGTTAACTTTTTCGTCACCCTTTTTTGCACGTGTGGTAAACCGCAATAAAAAACCGTTGACCCACACCCTGTTTTCTGCATCTCCTTCTGGAATCTCAGCCCCTGACGGTCGGGGTTGCCACAGCTTCCTTGATGGTGTTGTTGTTGTTGTCGTTGTTGCCATCGTCGTTTAGCTACTCGACCAAGATTGCTTCCGAGTACCTTAGCATTGTTATCCTCCATAATTGGTTGGAAATTAACGTGTTTCATGGAGGGCGGACTTGGTGTGTGGAAGTGTGTGGAATTAGTTTAGATTGAATTAATTCTACATTTACAGTGAAGCAAAGTTCCATTGGCAGAGCAGAAATAAACACATATTCCATGCTTCTGTAACCTGAATAACATTTGAAACATATTTTTTAAACTTTTGAAACATATTTTTTAAACATTTTAAACATATTTCTGAAACATTACAACTTCTTTGTGCGTTTTTAAACACATTTCTTAACACAATTTAACAACTTTATCCAAACATGTTTTAGCTTAACCTTTTTCATTCAGGGTCCCCGACTCTGAATTTTCAGAGTCGAATCAGATCTGCTTTTTCAGTCCAGAGATTCGACTATTCGGCGGGGTTTGTTTACCGGCGTTGCTATGGAGACCTAAATTATTATAAGCAACTGAAAACGATGCCGGTTTGAAACTAAAACTGTGATTCTGTAAAAAGTATAAATGCTATCAAAATTCCATTTCGATAGTATTGAAGATACAAGTGTGTAGATTTGTTCAATGGTTTGAACGATGGTAAACGGTTGAAAAATGAATGAGTTACGATGTCTAGAAGTAGGTGTATCAGAATGGGCTGACGTCTTCAATGAAAACAGCTGAAAACGAAGCGGTATGAAACTAAAACTGTGATTCTGAAGAAATTTTAAATGATAACGAAATTCTGTTTAGATATTATTGAAGATACAAGTGTGTAGATTTGTTAAATGGTTTGCACGAAGATAAACGGTTGAAATTTGATTTAGTTAGGTTACTTCTACAGTACAGGTTTTTCTTCGGGTTTATTTTTTTCTCACGTCGCGCCCCCCCTGAAGAACTCTGGCGCCCCCCAGGGGGGGCGCGCCCCACAGTTTGAAAACCACTGATATAGACAATCTTCCCCAGTGAGCTTTTGGGATAGTTCTTCTTTTTGGTATATTGTTTCTGATAGTGATGTGATTCTTTTAAAATTAGGGACAAAATATATTGATTTAGATTAGTTAATAAAGCTATTACAAAAATAAAGGGTGTATATTTTGGTGTGAGAGTTAGACAAGCGGCAAGACCATTAACAATCCAACATTTTATTTTTTTATTTTTGTCAATAGGAAAAATAGTTTTTAGTATATGCTACCGCTAATACAAACAAATAAATCCCAGCAAAAGTGTTATCTTGTTACACGTGTAGAAAGGAAAAAGACTACAGTACCGAGCTGAAGTACCGGGGGCAGACAGTGTAAAAACGCATGGGGGTGAATGGGGCTAAATGCTATCAAATTAGAATCTCTCTAATTTAAGCTGTGTAAGGGCTATTTGCTACTCTGCAAATAACACCTTTCACGGGTTATTGTTCCTGCACCCTTATTTGCTGAAGCACAATCAATTAATGTGACATGACCTGACATGACATGTAGAGCGGTTCCACTAGCACTGAGGCTACAGGACATGTCAAGCCACCGGCAGCACTGACATCCTCCCCAACCTCTTTACACAACATACACATTCTCCCCTTAATGGGATCAGGGGTCAGACAGCAGCTCTTAGTGAACTTATCCAGGAGTCTGCAGCCATCTGAGGCCTGTTTCAGGTAGCTGGCTTAACATACTCTGAGTTTAATCCTGCGCTCTGAGTTGGTTGACTCAGAGTTCAGGGTTGAAAAGCAACTCTGGGTTTTCGGTTTCAGAACAGGTGATCAGCGTTGGGTTAATCAACTCTGAGTATGTTCACTCTGGGTTGAGGCCGTGCCTGTTGACTATGAAGAGCCATCATCAATGGATCTCTGATAACATGATCAAACATGGACCAAAAGCGTAGATCCACTTACTTTTCCCCCACGGAATTGGAAATTCTAATGAACGTGTATGCCGAGCAGTTACCCATTTTAACAAAAAAAAGCAATAGGCTACCGCCGCGGCAGCGAGAGCGCGAGAGAGAGCTTGGCAGGAAATAGCTGAACAAGTCAATGCGTGAGTCAAATAAATTAGTAAAATAAAATTAGAGGAAAGTTTAATATCTTCCACTTATTCAATATGTAAATTGTGTGTGTGTGTGTGTGTGTGTGTGTGTGTGTGTGTGTGTGTGTGTGTGTGTGTGTGTGTGTGTGTGTGTGTCAATTTACGCAACCCCGAGTTGCCCCACGAGGACTTGGCAGCAAATGAAGTAGGCTACAAAAATATAGTTTAAACAGGTAAAATAATGTTTAATTGAAATCAAATCAATTGTGCTGTTTTGCCTGCTCTACCTAATTTAACAGCTATGTTCAACATGTATTATATATTTGTATACTATATTTAAGCAGTAAATGTAAGTAGTACATTTCCCAGCCACCCCTACACTGCCAATAGGTATTTAATAGGATTTAGATATATTAGAAGGCTACACCTAGGCAAAATGCATTATAAATATATATGTGTCTTCAAAATAGCGCTTACTGAATATTAGGGTAACATTTTCCTCCATGTTAGCAAATCGAAAAAAATGCAGAGGCCCGGCAGACTGGAGGGGGTCCACCACCTGCAGCCCTCACAGAGGCTGAGGAGATGGCCCTCAGCCAACAGAGTATGCGTCCTGTGGCTGAGGGCATCCCTGGGGGGAGCTCCTCTGATCCCCCCCACCCCCCAGGATAGAAGTGCCTTTACAGTATAAGAGGTTGGTTATTCAAAATAATTAAATATGTAGGCCTACACGCAACCCAGCGCGTTGCAAATTAGATGGGGCAATATTCTGGCTCAAGTAATAATTGCACTGTCTAATCATCTTCTTCCAGTTACTGATGGCGTCATCGCCCTACTTGAACCAGATGCCCTCACCAACCTCCATGCAATTGTAACAATTCAAAAGATGCAAAAGGATGCTTTGGAGATCCAAATTTTGGAACATAAGTTATAGGTGGGTGAGGTGCAAACTGGGATAGGCTACTGTTCCCTGCTCTAAAAACATACCCAATATAAATTACTTTTTTTTTTTTTTGTGCTTTCAGGAAATAAGAAAATCCTCATAATACGTAGATTGTCTTTATTAGAACACGGGCTGTGGTGGGACAAGTTATTTTGTTGAACAGTTTACTCAGAGGGTTTTACTTCAGTGAACAATGCAGACGATTATGCTGAGCATGTGCATGTAGAGAAGAACAGCATCTGGTTAAAAGCAGTACCAGGGTCTTTTCTGCCTTGCATTCTTAAAATGAGTTTCTTGACTTGCAGCAGTTATAGGTCCGTGGTTAGTCAGCTACTCTGATCATGGGAAAGCCACAACGTTGAAGTGACTGTAGTACAGAGCGGGTGGGATGCACGGGGCGGATCATTCTGCACATGCGTTAATTGCTATAAAAAATAAAAAATAAACTTAAAGCATGCCCCCGGTGCGTTTGACAGTTAACATGGGGGCTGAGAAGGTGGTCTAAATAAATTATAGATTGCGCTGAAAAACGATAGCGCTCGTGAAGAAAATTATCAGGAAAATAAAGTATATCCAACCGGGGTCTTAATATTCGTTCCTCACGGAGATTCCTTCTGAGGATCGCAGCCTCTACGTCCACAGGCTCTCGTAGAAAAGGACATGCCATTTCTAACACTTCCTTCTGTCGGAGAGCTGCCTTCAGCCTTATAGACAACAAACTCAGAGTAGGTCTAACCACCTCCCGAGCAGGTTAGACCCACGGCGTATGTTGCCGCAGCAACTAACTCTCGGTTGCGCTGAACCTGCTACCTGAAACGGAAAACCCAGAGTTTCCACTAACTCAGAGCGAACAAACTCAGGGTTGCCTCAAAACCAGCTACCTGAAACAGGGCTCAGGACAGCAGTGCTATCATTACCTGGTGTAAAATATTCAGTCCTATGTTTTCTTCATATTCTAACATCTTTCACAGTATTTCTGCACCCTGTTCCTGGCTTTCCGAACCTGGAAAAACTAGCTGGCTTTCATTTGAAATGCTGCCAGACGGTGAATAATCGATCTGTCTGAAACTACCATTGGATATGCATTAGCTCAGGCTGTCCCTACAACTCCTTTCCTTCCTTTTTCCTTCCGTCTATCTCTATCTCTGTCTTTCTTTGTCTCTCTCTCTGTCTCTCCCAGCTCCCTCCCTCTCTCTGCTCCCTCTCTCTCTCTCTCCCCTTCTTAACCTCCTTCCTAACCTCTCCTCTCTGCCTTGGCATGGTAAACTCTAGATCTGTTTCACTAGCTAAATGTTGACCATATAGATCATTATTAATTCCAATGGACTATGAAAAAGGTTGATGGATGCAGTGTGCAACTCTATATGACCATATGCCTCAAATGAACACATATACACCCACACACGCACTCACACACACACACACACACACACAATGTCCTCACACACTATCTTGGCGTGAAGGTCTTACCAGTGCATGTAACAGCACACGACTTGTCTGCACCGCAGTCTGTCTGGCTGCACTGATGCACAGGGGATGGCCCTGTGGTATTGAATCATGGGTAATGTAGTGTAGCAACACACTGGGGTGGATTCACTTCCCCATTGCCGGCCTGTCATCAGTTTATGGACTTTCTTGCGCTAATGTTAGCGCTCTATGAAATACCTTTAAGACAAAGTCTACACTTAACTGCACTTGTAGTCCTGATTGATAGGCCCTTTATGCCTTGTTTGTATTTAAAGGATGACTTTTGAGAAGATCAGGGAACTTAAATGGAGTTTACAATCGCTTGCACATCTCCTGGTCACCATTCCTAGGATAATTTAAACTGATTTATCCAGCACTTGTCTTGAGGTAAATGCTTGTTGAAGAGGTCTTTGTACCTAACATTAATTTCCATGGACACATCTTAACTCTTGAGACACTTTTATGCTACTTAAAGTGTTAGGATTGAGCCCCCCCAAGTGAGAAGGCAGGAGACTTTCAAAATAAAAACAAAATAACATTTTAAGTTGCACTGGACATTTTAACTAGCTCATAGCTTTACCTAAACTGGAAATATCTGATCGGGTCAATGCTGATCGATAGTGATTTCAACAATGTCATCAATAAAATCATATCCTATTACTGTGATAAAAGTGGCAGGCCAGCCCTAAGCCCCCTCCTGCAGGGGGCTTAGGGCTTAGGGTCTTCTTACCATCGACACGCAAAAAGCTGTAATTTTATTAATACCATTAATGAAACCATTAGTCATTCAGCATTGACTAAAGATATGTTCAGGTTCTTTTAAGCTATGAGCTAGTTGAAATGGTAAGTACTGCAACTTTAACTGTAAGTGGCATGTAAGAAATGTGCTAATTAGGTATTCACAGTGTATCTGTGGATACCTATCATTATTAAGTAATTCCTTCTGTTAAACAAATAAATTATACTTTTATTAAAAGTGGGCAAATTGTGGACTTTTGCTTGGCATTGCTGTCCCATTATCTGTATAAATAGCTAGGGAAGGCTTGATTTCCATGCAGAAATAATGAAATACCAATGATCTTCCGCTGGGCTAGCCTGCCAGACATCAGGGCGAAGAGGAGAGAGGCGGTTAGAAAGAGGAATCATTTTGACAGACTTGACTACACACTTCCACAGAGCATTGTACCAGTAACAGGCAACACGGTGCATTGGAGAAATGAAAATAATTATTATCCTAGATAATCCTACGTTTTTAAGGATATATATATGAGGATATAGATGTTTGCCAATGAGCGCCAGAGATCTCTGTTGGTATTGTTGGGAAGTGTATTTCAACAAAGTCACAGAACATTCTCACCAGATCTTCAGTAGTATATTTCTTTTCATACTACTAATAATATAAACAACAGCGGGCAGAAACACTGTTTTGTAAATAGCAAAAGAGCCTTAACGGTGCTGTAGTTCAGATCTAAGAGCTGGCGTTAGAGTGTAATTTGTTAGAAATGTCATAGCCTTCCATTAGCTATTAATAGAGTGATCTGTGTGTTGTACGAATCTCTGTTCTGACAGCATGTGCCTCTTTATGAGACATTAAGATTGAACATCGCTCCCGCCAAACTTCTGTCCAAACAGGTTTGTGGATTCCATATTGTCATTCACAGGTGCATGCAACACCTATTTTACTTGTTTAGTTCAAAAAGTGTTGCTCTCTTTTACTATTTTCTCTCTCTCTCTTTCTCTCTCTCTCTCTCTCTCTCTCTCTCTCTCTCTCTCTCTCTGTCTCTGTCTCTGTCTCTGTCTCTCTGTCTCTCTCTCTCTTTAAACCTCTGCAGCTCCCATAAACAACGAACTCACGACAGTCAACCTCAGTCGGTGCTGGCAGTCCAATCACACAAGACCTAAAACATCACTCAAGTTCTAAAAGTGTCCGGTTCTGTTTTGATCAGACCTACATACAAAATAAATTATCAGAAGGTGAAGTGAGCCATAATTGATGTTGACATTGTGTTCCCCATAGCAGTCTTTTAAGAATTTCCCATTCCAATCATCTTAACTCATCCATGAATGTCTCAAATATATCAAATAATATCAATATATCTGTCCTCCTCTGAACAGCTGATGCTGGACTAATTTCCATCCTCATCCTCCTTGACCTGAGTGCAGCTTTAGACACCATATCCCATCAGCTGCTTCTTGAGTGTCTTACCAGCAATGGAGTGCAGGGCGGTGTTCATCAGTGGTTCACCTCCTACCTCTCTGGCAGGACATAGCTTGCCAGATTTTGGATCACAAGTAGGAGAGTGCTGCTGTCACGAAGGGAGTGCCACAGGGGTCTGTTCTGGGGCCCCTGCTCTTCATCATCTACCTCCTCCCACTGGGAAATATCCTCAGGCAACATGGTGCTCAGGTTCACTGCTATGCTGATGACACCCAGCTTTATATGCCACCAAAACCGACTGCCTCCCTTCCCCCTGCTGCGATCACTGCCTGTTTGCATGATATCAATCTGTGGATATCAACTACCTAAAACTGAAAAGTAAGAAGACTAAATTACTTGTTGTTGGCTCAAAATCAACGCTGGCAAAGATGGAAAACAGACCCTCCCTATCTGTAGATGGCTCCAACATTGGCCGCTCCACCAAGGTGAAAAGTCTTGGCATTATACTAGACAGCACACTTTCGTGCACTGCCCATATAAACACTGTGGCTCGCAGCGCCTTTTTCTATCAGCGCAGCATCGCAAGACTGTGTCCCTCCCTCAGTCAGCAGAGTGCAGAAGTACTTGTAAACGCCTATGTTATATCCAGTGTTGGGGAGTAACGGAATACATGTACCGGCGTTACGTATTTAGAATACAAATTATAGCTAACTGTATTCAGTTACAGTTACAATTTAAATAGTTGCTATCTGGAATACAGTTACATTGTTGAAATCTATGGATTACATGACGATTCCTCTGTTTCAGCAGTTTATTCGTGCTTTCACACACAGGCGTCGATTACGCTGGGGACGCCGGGGACACGTCCCCACCAGATTTCGTCATGAATCATTTTTTACCCACCACTTTAAAAAAATAAATAATAATAATCGAGTTTAATAATTATGGATTATTACACGGGTCTTCTCAATGCCGTGGAACGCTCCATTCAGTTGCATGGGCTCTCCTCAATTTCGCGGTGAATGCTAGATATAAATTGACTGCTGTCAAGGAAAACAAAGGACTTTTTGCCTATAATGACGTCTTTGGTATCACTCCTCAAGAGATCCGGTAACTTTTCAACCCCAGTGTCTTCGGCTGCTAAGCGACGTCAACGTCTTGGGCATTTTTTCGTTTTGGCAAGTAGCCGTGTAATAAGCGGGATAAAAGATACAACGTCGCCGGTCGAATTTAAGCCCCTTCAGTGGGAAGCAATTACCCTCGCTGCGCGTCGGTGTCCTGTTCGCCCTGTCGGGGCTTATTTTCCCAATAATGACCGGCATTCTATGCATTATCCCTTCCTTATTACACGGCTCTTCTCAATGCTGTAGACTACATTCGTATTTGGTTGCTAAGCGACGTCAACGACTTTGGCACATGATTTCTCTGCTGAACAACGCTACGAATTCTAACAAATACATTGGAAAAAGACAGACTGTGTGAAGTTATTTTTTCGATTTGGCAAGTAGCCATTACTATTAATACCAATACTCTTTGGCTGGGATGATGTGGCATCAGACAATCAAGTCATTTTAGCCTGAATACATAGGTAAGAAGCACCAGAGTAGGTTGCTAGTACCATGGACAGTATCAGAACGATAAGCTGTTGAACCAAATGGATGTGGTAGGCTACACCATGGGATGCATTTGCAGACCACTGCCACATAAATAAAGGTAAGACGCGATAATTATTGCTTAAGATTTGACGCTGTGGCGAGGTCTTTAGTGTTTTTTGCAAAAGTGGTCGGCTGTTTTAACTTGCAATTGATAGTCGGTGGAGTCAGTCTCTTGTTGACACAAAGTGACTTCTGGTCATTCCTGAATTCTGGAGTAATTGAGTTCATGAGTTTTGGTCAGAATGCCTGATGTAGGCTAGTTTTGATGGAATGCGTGTTGTGAATTGAGAACAGCCAGCTCCTGATGTGATACAGCGTTCAGCTGTGCAACAAATATTTTTTTATTATTCAATCTTGACGACTTTTGTAGTGCTGTGTGTAGCCACACCTTTGACCCTTCTGAACTTAAACACGCAGTTAAATTCCTTTCCAAGCTCCTCTTGTTTATGTTGTTAGCTTAGCCATATCATGTCACGTTGTCAACATTGGATACATGGAGCAGAACATAGTGGGTCATATGTCCGATGCTTTTTGAAAACGTTTTCTTCATAAAACATGCCAGACAGATTTTGTCTACATTTTATTCCTTAGTAATTAGCTACATGGTTATGCCGTCTTTCAGAACCTTTCATTACCGGCACTAAAGAGAGAAAAAGGAGTGCATCCTCATTGTACCCAGCACTTCTAAAAATGCACTTCCGAATGCGTCTCTGTCCCCAGCACATTTCAAACCAAACTGACGCCAATTTCACACCAACAGCATTTAGTGCGCACTAAACGAGTTTGGTCCCCTTGGTTCGGTACGTTTGCGTTGGTGTGAATGCAACCACCTCACTTCGATGTCAACCAAATCAGCCGACCGAGACCTCCCTGAACAGCTGGTCTCGGTTTGCTTTCAAACGAACCCTGGTACGATTCACTTGAGATGTGAAAGTGAACGCACCTCGGTCCGATCCAGTTCTACAAAGCATATGCCTCTTTGGACGTAACAGGCACCCGCTAACCAGCATGCATTATGGGAATTATTGTTTGATTAGCGGTAACTCCAAGACTCTCTCTCTCTCTCTCGCTCTCGCTCTCTCTCTATTTTAAGGCGATTTTATAGGCAACACCTATGCACTTAACTCAGTGAAAAAATGTTAGATGTAATAGCAAAAATCTTTCGCATGAACATACCCTTATAGTCTTTGTTCTGCTACAGCAAATTATATAAAATAGTTCACTGTCAGGGACACTTGGGCCTAACACATTTAGCCAGTTTGAACAGAAGAACACACCAGAAGTAGAAGATAGTAACAGGCACAGAGTTCACAAGCCATATAACACCTATACTGTTACAGCTACACTGGTTACCGGTTACCCAAAGAGTCCAGTTTAAGATCCTGCTGTTGAGAATAAGGCCCTGCACCTTGCTCCTAACTACATCACCGACCTCCTGGAGAGCTACACCCCTTCCCGATCAGTTGGTCTGCTCAAGATGCCCAAGATGAACCTCAGTACCATGGGAGTGAGAGCGTTCTCCCACATAGCCCAAAAGCCATGGAACTCGCTTCCAAATGACATCAGGCAGTGTGAATCCACTGCCAAATTTAAAAAGGAACTGAAATCCTTCTCTTCAGACTTGAAGAGAAGATGCCTATGGACTGTGATATGGCTGTATGGACTATACATTTCTGATATATTTTCTCCTTTTTTAATATTTTTCTCGTATTTGTTTTATCTGTGAAGCGACCATTGTCCTGAAATGGGGTTTTATATCTTAATTGATGACCCTTTTGAATCGATAGCATTTTAGGTTTTGACGTATTACCTCAGCTTACTGGCAAGCACTTGTTTCAGGGGTTATCCGGTTTGAAGTGGCTTCTGTCTAAATGCCCTGACTTCCTAATTTGCTCAAAATCGTCTCCTTTCGCAAATTGAAGCGCATCAACAGATGCAATTAAGGAGCAGATAAGCCTCTGTGTCGCTGTCACCGCCCTCCCCTTTTCCCACTGTTCAAGCTTTAATTACACCAAGGGCCGGGGCAGCCATGCAGACAGGCCCGGGCCACGGTCCCCTTCCCCCAGGATCAATACCATCAATACCATCTTCGATGTGTGATAACGGCCATTGGATTTGTCCAGGAAATAATCTCTGAGCCGTTCAGTGGAACGGGGGAAATTACGGGAGGTGGGGGAGGGCAAGGGGGGGAACGACCCTCGAGAAGCAGTCACGTTAATCTGATTGGTGTGGCATGCCGATGGACAATTTGGCATTGTATAGTTTCCTCGTAAAGACAGAAAAACAACGACAAAGGATTATGGTTAAACTCATCTGGGCAGAGTGAAAAATCCTACGCCTAGCGACCAAAGGTACACCGCGGCACAAGGGTTTCCAGTTCGATGCTTCCTCGAAACTCGATTGATACCAGACGCCACGGCCGCACCAGATGTGATGAACCGAACTACATTTCCCAGGGAGATTTGCGGCCTGGGCACAATTTGTGTTTGTTTTTTATTTTGGGTCGTCGGGGACGGGAAAAAAATGTGTCCAGTTCAAACAAAGAGAGTCTGGGGAGGGCACTTAGAGGAGAATGAGGGCCACGAAGCACCATTAGTTTGTGCTCAATTGGATCGAGAGTGAGAGTGCCCAGATGGGGAGAATCGAAAAAGACAGGTGGTGGCGGGGAGGGTGAGGAGGGGATTGAAAGATAAAGTGGCAAAAGAAAATAAAGATGGCAAAGTGTTGGAGGAGACGGTACAGACTAGTCATTATATGGTTAGAGAGGAGAGAAAAGAAGAATAGAAAAAGGATTGCCAAGGAACGCAGACAAACCTGGGAGTCGGCCGAGTAAGATGGATGAGAGGAGGGAGGTGTGAGTGAGAGAGAGAGGGCGAGAGAAACGACACAAAGAGACAAATAGAGAGCGAGAGAGCGGCTTGATTTAGAGACTGCAGAGAGTGATATCGAGAAAATCTTAAGTAACAGAAAACACATTTATCTTCGAAGGACTTGATTAAAACAGACCACTTACAGTCTTTTAGATATTTTTCAAATCAAAACGTTCTTCAGAATTAACAGGCACAAATGAACGTAGTCCACTTAAATCAAAGCCTTTCCTACTCACGATCGAGTATCGGACTGCTCACGTGTGTGTGCGTGCGTGTGTCTGTGTGTCTGTGTGTGTGTGTGTGTGTTTGATGTGTCACTAGCAGTAATTCTGAAGCTGAATTAGCCGTCTTTCATGCCTGCGGGCGACAAACCTTATGTGAACAAACAGCTCACTTCAGGGGCCTGTGTTGAAATGATGGTCCAACTTGGCTGTGTGGGGGGGGACGGCGGCCGGCACTGTACACTCAGGCTGAAGCCGTCGTCCCATGAGACAACGCACTCACGGCCGCTGTCGGCTCTAATTAAGTTATGGGCGTGCGTTGGGCCAGCGAGCGAGACCGTCAGAGCTGGAGGAAAAGGTCAATGAGCCGTCTGAAAAGACACACACTCAACTCACTAGTCCTAATTGCCCTTTTTGAGGAGCAAGCAAGGGAGGCTTGAGAGAGAGAGAGAGAGAGAGAGAGAGAGAGAGAGAGAGAGAGAGAGATTCACTGGCAGGCCTAGCATTGAAGCTTTTTTGTGTGTGTTTGTGCCTGTTGTACACAATGCACATTGTGTGTGTTCATGTGTTTGTGAGGGTGTGTAGGTGGTTATATCTGAGTGATGAAAGATAGGTTTTGACTAAACATGCAAAACGATCTTCCATTTCGCTTACCAGTCACAGCAGGATACAAACTAGGCGCCTCTAAATTAAATGTATTATTATTATTATTATTATTATTATTATTATTATTATTATTATATTGTTTTTCTGGACATTTTAAAAAAATGTCACATTTTTGAGAATCTTTGAGAAACAACTCAGTGAGAGCTGTCTTGACGCAGTTGACAGGTGAGTTTTCAGGTCGCCGTTGTCGGTTTCATTTGAAAAGTGCAAAAGACGTTGAACGACCGCAGATGAACAGTATCCTGCCTGGTGATTATTCCTACTTCCGATTATTCCTACTACAACGATTTTTTTTCCGCTTCCAAATTGTGAATAATGTTTGCAATGATGGTGATAACAGTTGTACTTTACCAGAAGACTTTGAAAGCCTACCTTGGTTGAACATGAAAGGTAGTTAACATTTGACAGGAGTGTCGTTGGTTAGAAGTGGCACCGGGCCATCCGTCAGCCATTAGTGAGGGAAATGAAACAGTCCCTGAAACATTCAGTGCCTCACTCCCACTTATCATATAGACACACGGTCAACCCCCCGCTCCACCACCTCTCGTTGGACAAAGTGACCACGGGGCGTCCTGTTCAAGGGTCTTTCACCATCTGACTGTGAGAGAGGTTCCCTGCCACGTCAATCCTTTTTTCTCGACGGACTCAATGCCGTCGACCTAAATACAGGCCGGTGACCAGGGAGGCTGGTGGCAGAAGTCCTCCAATCAGCTCCACCTGTGAGTCACACATTATCAGTCCTAGCGCTGCACCAGACAGGCTCTTGAGAGGAGGGGTGGAGGGAGAGTGGATGAACTCTGGCTGCAGGGAGGTTACCACCACATGTTCAGGGGCCCATGCTGACTAACAGCAGCTCATTAGGATGCATTCTTCTCCCCGATGGCCCCCAAGTTTTTTTTTTTTTTTTTCTGGTTGCATTTGTTCCGACTGTGAATGTTCTTCATCATCACTTTGAACGTGATAATTTACCTGTGTCTTCTGCTCATGTTTAGTATGTATGAGCATTATAGTGCGTTATAGTGTTTCCAATATAACGCAAACATGAAACTACAAAAAACGCCCTTCTGGAAAGTGTGTTTGTGACTGCTTCAATTAGCATACCTGTTTGTCTTGTTTTCTATCTGTTTTGTTTGTTGATGATGGTATGATTGAATTCCTTTGCAGCCAAAAGTACATTTAACTTTTTTCCCGGACATTAAATGTTCATCTATCCTTTGCTTTTTTTAGATTTTTAATTTGTGTGGGCACAGTTGTCAGCTGTTCATCTTATTATCCGATTCCTAATCATTGTTTGTGCAATCACACCAACATTTTAAAGAATCTGCTTCAATGTGGCTGCTGTTTGATCCCCTACAGCATGTCTCATTCTACCTTGCTTATACTGCAATTAAACAGGTTGTCTATTGCTCAATCAAGGTTCAGCTGGCTGCTGACTTTAATAAGCTTACGGCGAGAAGAGAACGGGATTTGCAGCTATTCTCTAAAACACCCACACATTCCTATATTTAAAAAAAATAAACGCAAACTGAATCCTAAAGTTAAGAACCGGACGTCTTTGGCAACTTTCTGAACAGGAACTGTCACAGAGACGGTCACTTACACATACTCAGGTTTCATCATCTTTGCATTTAGCATTAAAATATATGCTATTTCACCGGAGGTTACAGTACAGGAATAAATTCCTCCATCTCAGCAAACAGGGTCAAATATCTAACTCACTGTCAGCCTCTCTGAAGACAACTGAGATGTCCGAGTGGCGGGACGGCCCATTCTCGGTCAAGACGGGAGCATCTGAGAGGGCTGTTGAGTTGACAAACAGTGTCATACGTCCTTGGTAAGCTTAAGATGAAGCAGAGATTGAGTCTGAAGAACTCTATCTCAGGGAACATTGCAGGGACGTAAGGTATTACAGCTGCTTCAAGGTGGCGAATAAGTAGCTAAAGCCCCCAGAATAAGGGTGTCCATGCATCGATTTATAATGGGCTGCAATTCCAGCATGCCTTGCTGTTTCAATGCCGAGGATTAGACTCTGGTATCCATGCAGAGATCCTTTGATCACCAAGGCTATTGATTACATTAGGTGAGATTTTGTCTAATACATATTCAAATGGGTGTCAAATGAAACAGGAATGGTTAACTAGCATAGGAGTGGTGGTATTTCATTAGGGCTTGATAGATTGCATTAAAGCCTGAGGGTTAAGCCGCGGTCCGCGGGTTGTGTAGAGATGCAGGGGATGCTATCGATCGCAACGTTATCTGGTTTAATTTGTCAATGTGTATTTCCTATATATATATATATATATATATATATATATTATTTTTTTTATTATAGCGCAAAAAAAACATGCCTCAGAATGTCATTGGTGATGTTAATGGAAATGTTCTTTCTGAAATTGTTTCTTCTCGAACTGCATTGTGGGAGTCGAAGTCCGGGATAAGTGATATCCCGGGTACTTGCTGAGTGTATTCAATTATGGAGAGCCATGAAAACTGCACCCTTGCTGACAAACCTGTTTAAATACATACCCAACCCCACAAACATTCACACACACGCACACGCAGACACACACATTCATTCACACAGGCGCACACCCACATAAAAACACAATATACAGCCCAGTTGTGCAAACTTTCACACCATCTTAACTGAGTGCCTACAGGTAACTTGAAGGTAGAAAATGACACACTAGATTACCATACGCAAACCGACACACACACACACACACACACACACACACACACACACACACACACACACACACACACACACGCTTGACGAGCTGCATAAGCAGATGTGTGCGTGTGTCACAGGAGTTCAGCACGGACCTCTCCTGCTTTAACGTTTTTAAGATGAGGTGATGACCTCACCTTGACCTCCCTAACTTTGTCTTTTATGTCCTGCTCCGCCGCGACTCTCTGGAGTTTCATTAGAGTGATTGTGGCCGATAATGGAAACAATATTTATGTACCGACTCTCTTGTGAATATAACACACTTAGCACTTCCCATAAAAAGCAGAGCCACCGCCGTCACATTCTATAACAGTCAGGGAGGGGGGCCGCTACTAGAAACCACAACTAGTAGCGGCCGGAGCGGCCCATTTAAGAAAGAGTGACATTTACCGATGGGAAATGAAGTAGGAGAAGTCAAGTAGCTTCACCAGATCATAAATGGCAGTGGGCCATTCTGCAAGCAGACCTTCCTGTATTCTGAATTATTAAGCGCTCATTACAGACCATCTGTGGTTCAGGATGAGAAACAAACTGGCTGATGTGGACCAGAAGTTAATCCGTTGTTTATACGAGTGAAACACCTAAATAAAGGGTAGTATACCTGTTGACCATGAAATGAGCGGCAACAGATTGAATTCAGTATCGGAAGGAAGGTCATTGAAATGTCCGCGTTACAAGGACCGCAATGTAGTGCTAGGCTGCATGGAAAATCTTGCTAAGGTTAGCCGGAGAAAGTGATTTGTTTTTTCAGAGAGAGAGAGAGAGGGAGAGGGGTGGACGGGAGGCTTCTGCCGGGTCTCTGGAAACACATCGGTTAGTCCGATAAAGGGTTATGATGCAACCCCAGTGTAAGTCTCATGTATGGCAATCACTAAACCGACAATTTCCTCCGTTCCACCAGACCCAAGAGCACCGCCCCGCCTGAACGACAAGCTCTCTCTCTCTCTCTCTCTCTCTCTCTCTCTCTCTCTCTCTCTCTCTCTCTCTCTCTCTCTCTCTCTCTCTCTCTCTCTCTCTCTCTCTCTCTCTCTCTCGCGTGCACGCACGCACGCACAGCCGTCGGGGCGATGACGCCAGTCCTGTACTTTGGGTGTACTTTGGGTGTGTGTCATCGTCGTAAATATCCCACCAGAGCGACCGCCATCAAAATAAGTCCCCAAAACAACAACAACGTGTGTGTGAGTCAAACGCACCGCGCCGTGTTGCCCACTCGGCCGTGTGCTCGCTCGCTCGCTCACGGGCCACTGATGTGACGGGCACGGAGCAGAATGTGTGGGACATGGGGAAAAGAGGATTTGCTGACACGCATGTACGTGCTGTGTTTGTGTGTGTGTGTGTGTGTGTGTGTGTGTTTGTCTACGCTTGACAAATGCTCCCATCCATCCTTGAAAGACCACAATGTATTTTTTAGTGTTGCTGTGGTTTCTCATTTCAAATATTAATGGGGTGGGGCTGGGATTCACGAGAACACGAGCCCCCCGTCTCGCTCCGACTTATTAAGAAGGACGACGGAGGCGAACGCTTCATTAGTAATGAGCAGCAAAACAATCTGTGGTGGGGACGCGCTTCTCCATGCCCGGCGTTCAACGTGAACAATAACACATTCTTTATTCTGCATTCTTTATAACGCCGAAAACGTCTTCTAAAAGGGGACCGCCACCGGCCCCGGGCTCAGACGAAGCAGACTCCCAGCGTCCTCCTCTGCTATGAGGATCACAGTCCCTTCTGCTTCATAATTCATGTGAGCTTGATCCTATACGTTCTCCTTGCTGATCGGGAGGTGGAGGAGCTCCATCAGATTGGCACCACCACTACCACGGCGGCTTCACCACCGAGGGTGAGGAGCCTGAAGGAGGAGGAGCCTCCCCTGGGATCCACAATGGAAGAGCACGGCCCCTCGTCCTGGTCCTTTGAGCCGGCCTGTGAGCTCCGTGCGTGGAGCGCAGCCGTGTGGACGGCTGGGGGGGGCGGCTGGGGGCTGGGGGGGGGCTGGATGTCGGATTGGAGAGTAGTGGAGTGGTGTGGAGGTCCCATTGGGACCAAAAATAACGTTTTCTGTTGCATTTTTTGTGTGCTGGAAGACACAGAACCACGCTGTGGATGGGGGATTGAGGACATGCAGGTCATGTGACTTATAGGCCAAGCACTGTGTGTTGCCCCCTCTATGGTGGTTATGTTATGTAGCACAGCATTGATGATAATGTTGTATCTTGGCTGTAGGTATGATTCAAGCACTGTTATTTGGGTCTAAGTTGTTAGAAAAGGCAAAGCCGTCCATCAGCTGTTAGTGAGTGAAATGCACTGTTGGAACATCGGTTTTGAGTCGACTTAGAATGCCTCTGTTTGAGACCATTTAGATTCAAGAACGCTCCCGGCTGAGTTCTGACCAATCAGAGCGTCTCTTCCTTGATTGCCTTGGGGAATCATTTTGCCTGTTCATCACAGTTGCGTGAAATGCCGACCCTTGAGAAAGGTGGGGAAGGAGTAGACGTTTTGCAGAGTTTATACGTTTTCAAAAGCCTACTCTCTTCTGCTCTATATTTTCCACTCCCGAGTCTTACTTACAGCAGCATTAAATGTGGAATCTAATTGATCTGTTTAAAAACATAAAGAATTTAACTTAAAACCTTGAAAACTTGAAACCTCACATCCTTTTATTCTCTAGTAGAGGAGTTACTTTATGAATGAATACGTTTTCAAAAAAACGTTGCCGATGATGACATGTTGATATCAGCCCCATTTTACAACATTTGCCTAAAAATACACATTAATCTAGAAAATGCTGTAAGGCATGCTATTAAGAAAATCCAAAATGCATAAATGGATTAACCTTAATGGATTGTAAACCTTCTATAGAGCCACGATTGCCACAATTCATTCATGAATGTCTTTAATAATGGAGTTCCATCACATGTGTTCTGTTAATCATCAACACATGTGTTCACAACGTTATCCCAGGGAACGACATACTGAAGGGAATAGGAACAGCGGTAGTATGTTGATGGTTTGTTAGCACCGTGTGCGCTATGTCAGGTTGTGGGCGTGTGGTTGTACTAACAGAATATGTAGCATAGACAATTGATTTAAGAGGCTGTTGTTTTGAGCCAGTCTCTTGTGTTTTGCCTTCAGAATGGATCAAAAGGCTCAATAAAAAATAAATCATCATTAAGAATTGATACCCTGTTATTCTGCTGCTAAAATTAGGCTTTATTTAGCAAAACACACGTGTGTGTGAATGTGTGTGTTTGTGTGTGTGCATCCCTTGCTTGATATACCTGTAGGGAAGAAGCAAAGGTGTATTTAATGCACACAACTATGACCCATATAATTTGTATCCCAGCTAAGCCAGCCACCATCCATTAAGTCGATATCTAAGAATGGTAGAGAGAGAGAGAGAGAGAGAGAGAGAGAGAGAGAGAGAGAGAGAGAGAGAGAGAGAGAGAGAGAGAGAGAGAGAGAGAGAGAGAGAGATGGTGCTTCCTCTTTGTTATAAGGTTGACATCTCAAGTAACCCACTTTTGCTTCGCCGTGTTTACTCTTTGATTATCGTCGGAGCAGAGGGAGAACCCTCCTCCCCCACCACCGGGACCAGGGCTGACAGGCTGTCACAACACAGACGGAGACAACGCATGTACCACCTGGGCGTTACCATGGCGACCCACATACACATACACTCAGACAGAAATGCTAAGCATCAGGGTATCACAGGGTATCACGCACACGTATATCTTCACATACACCTCCACAGACACATAAACATCCCATCACACATGCATACAATTAAACACACACCTACAAAATATACACACATATAAAAGCAGATTAATAAACATCCAAACACACATACAATTAAACAAACACACACCAAACATACACTCACAAGCACACACACACACACAGAGAAGCTTTCGTTACAAACAGGTGGACTGTTTTTGAAGATGTGTGACGAAATCTGAGCTCATCCTTGGATAATAAAATGTTTCATCATCGTGAAAAGTTAAATCTTGATTGTTTGAGCAGTTTGCTGATGACCTAGAAAGGGGTTTAAGATCACAATAATTTTGCTTGTCCATCACAAACGTCACAATGCAAAAACAATGACAAATACAGGTATTTTATTTTGGTAACCGATCATGAAATGATTTGTCATCATGGGGAGACATTGTTGAGTTTGAAACTGCCACAGTGGTTCACATACGAGACGTGGCAAAAACAACGTTTTCATGAGCCTGGTTGATGCTGATGGAGGTTTTGGACAGTGGTGAAAGATCCTCATCAGAAATTCCCATGATGCATTCTGATGTACGAGCCATAGAGAGGTAGCGTTATGGTGGGCTACCCACAGCCTGGGCCGGATCAGCCGTAGAACCCTCCATTGGACGGATGAGATAACGCTGCACTTTCTAAAACCTTTGGAACATTTTAGGAATGCTTTCTTAAAAAAGGCAGCAGGTATACTACCATACTAATCGCTACAGCACGGCGATTCAGCAACATTACCCTTTACGCGGTAACGCTTTATATTAAGGTCCTGGTAATAAGCCTTTGTTAATAGGTAATAAGACACTTATTATATGCTTATTAACATTGATAAGTGTTAATAACATAATATAGTTCATAAAAACATTACAAACCCATTTATTGAGTCTTACTAACTTACCGATTATGTCATTGTTAAAACTTTATCAAGCATTTTTTAGGCTTATTAAGGTTAACAAATCCGCACATGTTGAGCGAGTGTGATCTGTTTTGTGCCTCATATAATATATCCTTTAAAGGTCCCATGACATGCTATTTTATGTATTCTTTAATATAGGTATTAGTGGGCAACTAACACAGTATTCAAAGACGTTCCCGGAATTCAGCCGTGGTGCAGAGTTACAGCCACTCCGAGCCAGTCGCACATTGAGCTTCCCCCAAATGCGCTGTTTCGGTGGGCGTGTCAAGGCAGGTCAAGGAGGAGGGTGGGGGTGTGGCCCTGAGCAGCTTGCAGCCACGTGCGCTCTGTTTACGGT
Source organism: Gadus morhua (assembly GCF_902167405.1). Taxonomy (NCBI): domain Eukaryota; kingdom Metazoa; phylum Chordata; class Actinopteri; order Gadiformes; family Gadidae; genus Gadus; species Gadus morhua. The sequence goes on along the minus strand of NC_044051.1, from coordinate 17,473,938 downwards.
GGTTGTATCGCAATGGCTCGTAGAAACCCAGTCGTTCAAGCCTTTCAGTTTGACCCAGAATCAACCGCAGAAGCCTTCACTACCAAGCCTCTTCATCACGAATGCAAGATCACTTCCCAACAAGATCGAAGAACTGGAACTTACCATATCCACGCAGAAAAACATCCAGGACTGCTGTGTTATGGTGATCACTGAGACGTGGCTCACCCCGACCATCCCGGCTGAGGCTATCGAGCTAGCGGGCCGCATAGCACACCGAGCCGACAGAACACCGGACTCCGGTAAGAGCAGAGGAGGGGGGCTATGTGTTTTCACAAACATGAACTGGTGTACAAACGCTGTGACAACGGACACATACTGTTCGCCAGACGTGAAGTATTTATCCGTAAGATGTCGCCGCTTCTATCTGCCACGCAAATTCACAGTTATCATTATCACTGCTGTTTACATTCCTCCCGATGCTAACACCAAAACAGCTTTGGACTCCTTGCTAACTGCCATTAGCAATCAACAGCGTGACCACCCTGATGGAGTCTATGTAATAGCAGATGACTTTAACAAAGCCAACCTAAAGACTGTGCTCCCCAAATTCCACCAACATGTACACTGTCCAACAAGAGGGCGTAACACACCATGTCTACAGCAACATCAAGCATGGGTTCAAAGCATCACCCCTACCCCACCTTGGACAGTCTGACCACATCTCACTGTTCCTGACTCCAGCATACAGACCACGTATCTGTACAAGCGGACCCACTGTCAAAGTCATACAAGTGTGGCCAGAGGGGGCTTCCGAACAACTGCGGACTGCTTCAGTGACACAGAGTGGTCCATATTTGAAGAGGACAACATTGACATCTACTCATCCTCTGTACTGTTCTACCTCAAATGCTGCATGGAAAACATCACTACCACAAAACAGATCTGTGTGTTCCCTAACAACAAGCCGTGGATGAACAGGGGTGTCCGACTCCTGCTAAAGACACGCAACACTGCTTTCCATTCCGGTGACGTGCAACGGTACAAGACCGCCAGGGCAAACCTGAAGAGGGGAATCATGGATGCTAAAGCAGCATACAAACAGAAGATCGAGGACCTCTTTAGCAGCTCTGACCCCCGCCGGGCATGGCAGGGGATACGTCACATCAGGAATTACAACCACCAATTCGGCTACAGACACCAACAGCCAGACCCTCGTCCTTCAGCCTGCTGACGTGATCCGTAATCTCCGCAGGATCAACACACGGAAGGCAACCGGCCCAGATGGGGTCCCAGGACGGGTCTTCAGAGACTGTGCTGCAGAGTTAGGTGAAGTATTCACAAATATCTTCTATCACAGTGCACTGTCCCCACCTGCTTGAAGACATCCACCATAGTTCCAGTTCCTAAACAGACTTCAATAACATCTTTCAATGAGTACAGGCCTGTGGCACTGACACCTGAAATCATGAAGTGTTTTGAAAGACTGGTTCTACAACACATCAAAGCTGCCCTATTACCCACTCTGGATCCTCATCAATTTGCATATCGAGCCAACAGGTCAACAGACGATGCAATCTCCACGACCCTCCACTCCGTTCTGCGCCACCTGGAGCTGCAGGGGACCTATGCACGGCTACTGTTTGTGGACTACAGCTCTGCGTTTAATACCATCATCTCCAGCAGACTCTTCTCCAAGATGTCCTACCTGGGTATAACACTCAATCTCTGCCTTTGGATTAAGGACTTCCTGACAAACAGGCCACAGGCGGTCAGAATGGGCCCGCACCTTTCGCCCACTCTGACACTCAGCACAGGGGCCCCACAGGGTTGTGTACTGAGCCCTTTACTCTACTCTTTGTACACACATGACTGTGCTCCATCTCACACTACCAACACCATAGTGAAATTCGCAGATGACACAACTGTGGTGGGACTGATCACCAAAGGTGATGAGGCCGCTTACAGAGAGGAGGTTCAAGTGCTGATAGAGTGGTGCTCAGAGAACAACCTGAGCCTCAACATGAAAAAAACGAAAGAACTAATCATTGATTACAGGAAGAAGCAGGACACACACACACACCACTACACATCTACGGGGAGACGGTGGAGAGAGTGTCCAGCTTCAAATTCTTGGGCATACACATCTCAGAGAACTTATCATGGACAATAAACACCACAGCAATAGTAAAGAAAGCACAGCAGTGGTTATACTTTCTCCGCACACTCAGGAAAGCCAATCTCTCACCACAGCACCTAAGGTCCTTCTAGCACTGCTCCATCGAGAGTGTGCTCACCTACGGAATCCTGTCGTGGTTTGGTAGCAGTTCTGCTGCAGACAGAAAGTCACTGCAGAGGATTATAAAAACCGCCCATAACATCATCAACCGACAGCTACCTACCATGGACACCATCTTCAACTCCCGAGGCTTGCAGAAGACACACAACATTCTGAAAGACTCATACCACCCTGCCAATTACCTGTTTGAACTACTGCCCTCAGGGAAATGTTACAGGTCCATCAGAACACGCACCACAAGATTCATGAACAGTTTCTATCCCAAAGCAGTCACCATACTGAACTCTGACCTGAAATAAATCCACTAGTTCTGACAGTATTAACCAGTGACATCTACACCTAATGCAATGCCCAGCACTTTACATATTTGCACTACTATTTCAAGGCATAGTATTTATAGGCATACGATGGCACTAAGTTAACGGTATAGTGTATGACGACATGAATGTAGTGAGTGAACGAAATGTTGAATGTATTTCTTTTTTATTTATTTACTATTTATGTTACTTTTCTTTTTCTTTTTAAATGAGACCAGTACATGAGTGCACTGAATTTCGTTGTACTCCTGTGCAATGACAAATAAATATATCTTATCTTATCTTATAAAGGTCTTATAATCTCACAATAAACATGTTTATTATGTTATAATTAACACTTATTGATAGTCTTATTAATAGAGCTGTCAAGCGATTAAAATATTTAATCGTGATTAATCGCATTAATGTCATAGTTAACTCACGATTAATCGCGATTGATTGCAAATTATTTTTCTATGCTAAAAATCCCTTGATTATTTTGTCCCATAATTCTTCTCATTTTAATTCTCTTATCAACATGGTGAAGTGCATCGGCTTGCCTTGTGCAAATGAGTTTTTAATGATAACAACATTGGCATATACTGATCAAAACAGAACGATACAAAAAAAGATCCTATAGTGCAATTAAACGACTGCTTTGAACAAATGTCATTTGAACATAGCAGTCAGGCTACTGCTTCTTTGTTTTGAGCCAAAGAAAAAATAAATAAAAATCTTTTTTTTTTTCTTAAATAAAATAATTGCGTTAATCGCGCGATACATTTTTTAACGCCGTTAATAACGCGTTTAACTGACAGCACTTATTAACATATATTAATGTTAATAAGCATATAATAAGGTATTATTACATATTAACTAAGGCTTATTACAAGGACCTTAATATAAAGTGTTACCAACTTTACCTCCCATCAACGCAAATCCACCAAAAATACAATTTACTCTTGGCAAAGTTCACAAACGAAAGTGGAGAAAATATGTCCTATTTTAAATACTACCTTGCGCTACAATAAGCCGCCATAATGAAGTTATTGAACCCCCATTTCAACACTTTTGCACAATGACCAAGCGGTGGTTTATCTCCACAGCCAGAGCCCCTCTGGCTGCTCCTTTTAACCAGCGGGGACGTAAAGCCCCCCCACCGACCAGGAATCTCTCTTCTAAATCCCTGAGCAGAGTGTCGGCTGCCTTTCCTCAGCCCCCAAACTGCTCCAGTCCAGTTTATATCATCATATCGTTTATATCCTATTGCGTGTATGTTTATGTTTGCAATGCGTGTGTGTCCATGTTTGTGTGTACACACACAAGCACAGTCCTCAGATGATAGACCAGAGGGTTGCATCAATATTTGAAAAAAGCCAGAGACAACCACACACACTCACAAACTTCACGCAGACACACACTCACCAACACACACACTGACATGTCCGTCTGTCGTGGCCATGCTGTCGTGGCCATGCAGGAGAATGAACTAAGAAATTTGTTCTGCCATTTCTACAGTTTCTTTGAAGTCCCTCTCAAACGCGCCCTGTGGGGGCACTGGGAAATGGCGGGAGAGGGGCTGGGGGGCATGAAGAACTGTTTGAACATAATGCCTTGGTCACAATCAGGAGCGGATAGTGTTCATTATCGTGTTGTATCCTGTTAACTGGTATATAATCCAGTGTTAAATCGCAGCACACAGTAGTAGTGCGCTAAAGTGTAGTGTAACTCTATATTGGGGGAAATGTCCTCCTCAAATAGGTAACAAGCCGGTTGTCTCCATGCTCGGTGGAATATAAATAATTACTTCTCTCCTTGAGGCGCAAGATATTTTAATAATACTGAAATGTCCTCCCAAAGTATTTTCCTGGAATCGCTCTGGGATAAGTCTTCATGGATCACATTTGGTTGACCTAAACAGATGCTCCCTCGGTGCCTTCCTCTCTATCTCCAACACCCACCCTTCATCTGCTCTCCCTCCACCCCCGGATCCTCTGCTTCGCTCACCTCTGCTCCGGAAGGCAGACCACCTCATCTGCTGCCGCGAGCGCCGCGCGCCTTTACCCACACACACTAAACCATACCTTGACATCAGCCGCTTTAATCAATGGACTGTTGACTATTGCCAGACTCTATTTATGTTGTGAATTCATACAAATAGGCTCTTGCTTGCATACGGATAAAGGGGAGAGATTCCGCGATGAATCGCATTCTCATCCTCAAATGCATACACACAGACACACACACACGCCATCACACACACACATAACATCACACACAGACACGCCATCACACACAGACACACACATGCCATCACATACCCCATCTTCACACGCATGCAAACACACACACACACGCACACACACACACACACACACACACACACACACACACACACACACACACACACACACACACGAGGGTAGGGTAGTAGTTGTGTTATTTTCCCCTGTTTTTACGAAATGTCAACAACGCTTGTGTGTCACTGATCAACAAATAAGTATTCTGCAGCTTCTTAGTTAGCAAAACAGAGAATTCATAAGTCGATTTGGGTGATTGTTTGTTATGTGTAAGCAGCTGCCTCCTGCCTGGTTAATACCCAGCGCTTATCATCCCGTGTTGTCTTTGGGGGGGGGGCACGCCTGTGATTTGACCCTACACAATCACACTTGTGATTTTTTAGGGTGCTAATTGCTGAGTTGTGATCGTTGATGATTTAGATTTGAATGAAATGGCCGTGCAATATCATTTACTTTGTTAAGAAAATTGCAATGCATTGATTATAACCTTAATGATTTTCTTATTGCAGAAGGAATTAGATGAAAATGCAATTAACTGTACAACCCTAATCCCATAGCACTGCTAAAACTGGTGGTGGAGGGGGTGAATGTTGATCAGTTAGGGGCTCTTAATGCGATTGGAAATGGGATATGGAAATAACTTGTCGGCCGAGCTAAAGTAGATGCGATTAGAGGTTACGAATGTCATGGGAGATTCAAGCCCTTCTGATGATTATTCGATAATAGATCGGCCCCTCAAAATGTAGCGATGATCTTGAAAATTAGCTGTACTCTCAAAATGCTTGTGATGAGGCTTCTCATCGTTGCTTGTTCAAGGATTCATTAGTGCAGCGGCCCGTTTTATGATTGGCCGGTCTCTTAACGTTGAATTTCTCTCTCTCTCTCTCTCTCTCTCTCTCTCTCTCTCTCTCTCTCTCTCTCTCTCTCTCTCTCTCTGTCTGTCTGTCTGTCTGTCTGTCTGTCTGTCTGTCTGTCTGTCTGTCTGTCTGTCTGTCTGTCTGTCTGTCTGTCTGTCTGTCTGTCTCCGTCCCTGTACCAGTATTTATGCGTGCCTGTTACTGACGTTGTGTATGAGATGCATAGAAGCTGACTGAACAATATTCCCAGATCGACTGTGCGGTGCTTCAGAGATCAGTGATTTGCTAGATTTCTGTTTCGTATCTATGCTGAATTATTGAAATTGAAGTCGCTGCTCTCCGGGCATTGTCAAGTTAAACTACTACTTGCTTTGAAATGAACTGCTATGACATTTTTTTAAGGGATTTTATTAAAAGCTATGGATTAAATTATTAAGCACCTGCGTATATTTTTCACGGTTAATTCATATTTGCAGCACCTACATCAAGGTTCTTCCTCCCAAGCAATGACAGCATTGTTTGTATGTTGGGGTGCGTGTGTGTGTGTGTGTGTTTATGTGTGCAGAGACGTGCGGTGAGGTTCGTGGCTGGTGAGGCACTGACTTTTTCAGAGTCCGATTTAAAAATATATATGAACCCAATTGTTATATAGTACAGGTTTCTCGTAGCACAGCCATACAGTCTTTTCGGCGGTGCCACTCTGTTTGAAAAGAGTGCGTTATCTTCTGTCCCGTTGTTTGAAGCAACCCATTTAGCTCCGGCATCGGTAGTCTGGACTGAAAGTCCAGTTTTGAGAAACCATTTTTGCAGTCAGAAATTATTTTTGTAAATAAACAAACGGATGTAGTGCACATGACTCTGCGTAAATTAAGGTAACGGAAGCATCCTATAAACTCTGTGGGCTCACGCATACGCCCCGTTCAGTGAGGCAGAGGTACTGGCTCCCTCATTTCATGCTTTTTCAGTGACACGGTGAAAAAGCAAAAGGCATGCAAACTTTGCTCAATTCTCGGTGAGGCACCACTGCTCGCTGCCTCATCACGCGTATCTCCCCTCTGGGAACAGGAAAAAGGCGAATTCAGCGATTTTTATAGTAAAAAATATTGAAATTATTGGAATCGTACATCGATTACATTTAGAGCACAGATCAGTAGCGAATATCAATGTTTTTTCTTTGATTACAGGTGAGGCTGTGTGTGTGTGTGTGTGTGTGTGTGTGTGTGTGTGTGCGTGTGTGTGTGTGTGTGTGTGTGTGTGTCTTTTTTTTTATGCTGGACTGACCCAGTGGTCATAGATCACCGTGGAAACCGTGGAGTGCACGGAACACCACTGGTGGCTGAGGCGACCATCAAGGAACCAGAGGGAGGCGGGGTCAGGTGTATTGATGTTAAAATATGTAAATGAGCTGGATCACTCACAAGATTGATTTGAAAATAAATAGAATGGCCCATCTAATGATTCAAAATATGTCATTAATAATATGAAATCAATTATAATATATGATGTACCTTTTCAAACCTATCAGTATCCAACAATAAGAAACACGCAAACTCTATAATGATAATGTTAAATACTACTAATAATATTTATAATACCTGGTTTCCAGAGTTAACTAGTCTAACAAACCAAGAAGCCCAAGATGTATCAGTGTTAATAGATTTCGTTGTGGAGATACAATACCATTGATTAACCCCCCCCCCCCCCCCCTTCACTCTGTCTTGGAAGAAAAACACCACAAACTGTAAACAAATGAACAATTACTCTGTTTGCGAGGTCCTGTGCTGGTGTGGGGCCCGGGTTCAGCGGTGTCTTCCTCTGATGAATAGAGCCCTCGCATGAGGGCCCACGTCTGTGCTTTGTGTTTAACCAAACATAAACATGCCATCTCACTGCACCCGGCGCTGAACAAATGGAGGCACTCTGTAGCAGGCCAAGGAGTCGCCTGCAGCTAGGCGCTTTCAAATTAATAGCGTGTCTCATTGTCCGGGCTCCGGAGCAAAGAGGGAGTGAATGGGAGTGTGCCGCAGTGTGGGACGAGGCACAACAGGGTGCAAAAATGTGTGATTAATAGCCGCGCTGTCAAACATGCATGCACAACCACGCACACAGACACGCATCAGCGCAGATCCATCGTGCAGAACCACAGACACACACACCCATGCATGGGAACACACACAAACAGAAGAAAAACTCTTGAACACACATACACACAGAAGCGCACACACACACACACACACATAAGTAAGCACTCCCCAGAAGGAAAGACATTGACAGGCCCTCATAGACACAGAAACACACACACATGCACAAACGAATACACATGAATGCATGCATATACACAGATATACACACACTTGTGAAGTTTGGATTGAATGGATTGTTCTGGGTGTCTTGGAGTCATTTCTGTGATTTATTCAAGTGACGTGAGCTGGACCCATTCAATACATTACAGAAGGAGAAACAAGATTCCCCTTAACCATATGTACCGTATTGATTTACATTATATATTTATACTTTTTTAATTTGAAGGTGAACAATGAGCCGGGGAAATCAAACAAACTCGAAATGACACAGACTCGACTAACACAACTGTAATGTTCAGGTAAAGGCACTGTGACCTCTGCTGCTGGGCCCAGCCCGCGCTGCAGATCTTCTTCAAGTGCAACGGGGAATGGGTCCATCAGAGCCAGCACCTGGCCCAGGAGCACACTGACCTGGGCACCGGTACGGAGCACAGCACACTTACGGACCACGCAGGCACGCACGCACGCACACACACGCACGCACGCACGCACGCACACGCTCACTCGCTCAATCACTCACTCACACAATAGTGATATCGTTATGACAACCGTGGAGTTAAACAAGTCTACTTGTCGACCAAAAGGACGACGAGTAAAATCACACCTTCTTCGTTAAATTGGTGTAAAGATTCAAAACTTTCGCTCTGATTTGTGATTAAAGGGGTAGTTTGGAATTTTTGACATAGGGCCTGATTCCCAAGTTAGCCTTGGTGTTCTTTATCATTGGAGACAGTTTTCAACACATTTTGTTCAGTCCTTCTAGTTGCAGAGTTTGCTCGAGCTAGGCTAGCGCATGGCAACGGGCAATACTAGGCTGCTAATAAAACAGTCTTTCCCACTCCACAGTACACCCGAGGAAAATCAACTAGAACGCCAGACTATGGATGTAAATGTCTGTGTTGATGGAATAATGTTAGAACTAAATCTAACCTTTTATTGCATGAATCATCGCATTTTGAGGGACTACTTTTTCAGCAGCAGTGGAATTTAACCTAGGTATCAGTCCGCCGCTGCCGTAGCCTACTACCAGGAATATAACACTGCTGCTGAGACACAGCAAGTCCCTCAAAATGTAATGCAATGCAAGGTTGGTTTTATTTCTATCATTATTCTATCAACAGAGACATTTACATCAACCTTCTGGCGTTATAGTTGATTTGCCTCGGGTGTACTGTGGAGTGAGTAAGACTGTTTTATTAGCAGGCTAGTATTGCCCGTTGCCGTGCGCTAGCCTAGCATGAGCAAACTCTGCAACTAGAAGGACTGGATGAAATGTGTTGAAAACTGTCTCCAATGATAAAGAACACAGAGGCTAACTTGGGAATCAGGCCCTATGTCCAAGATTCCGAACTACCCCTTTAAAGCACCAATCCTGAATTGGATATAATTGGATAGGATATACATGAAAGGTTGCACGACAAAAATCGGTTGCCTCAAAGTACCGTTCCTAATTGGGAATGTGAAGGCTGTGACAAACGGCCCTGATGGCTATCTCCTGTTAACGGCTGAGACCTGGTTGTTACATCACAGGCCCGGTCCTTTATAGACTGGTTCCCATCTGTCTCCTTATCACCAGTCACCATCGCTCTCGCTCTCTAGTTCTGTCTCTCTCTTTCTCTCTCTCTTGCTCTCTCTCGCCCTTCTCTCTCTCGCCCTTCTCTCTCTCCCTTTCGCTCGCTCTCAACCTCCTCTGGGACAGATGGGGCAGGTAGGGGGTGAAATAAGGGAAAGACGGGGGAGAGGATTGGGTAGGGGATGGAGGGAGGGGCAGGGAGGGAGAATTTGTGTGAGAGAGAGAGAGAGAGAGAGAGAGAGAGAGAGAGAGAGAGAGAGAGAGAGAGAGAGAGAGAGAGAGAGAGCAGCTCCGAAAGAGCAGAATGCGGGGAGGGCAGCAGAGGGGGAGAGGAGAGTAAATAGCAGTAGATTGGAAATATAGTTGCACCTGGGCTAGTGGCTATGAAGTTTTGTCATTTCCAGGTGTACAGATAGAGATGGATCTTAATGCTGCTCCCCCCCCCACTACACACAAACACATACTGCCGCCAGACATTGAGAGCTGGATCTTCATTCTGGACTAGCATTTATTAATAGAAATTATTTTATACAGCACTTTCTGATCCCATCTCTAGCTACTACAGGATATATATTTGCACAGAGAGGGACAATTAATGTGCTGGTCGTGCTGTGTTGTGTTGTTAAAGACATTGGGCCCTATTTTAACGGTCTGAAACGCAAGTGGGAAGCGCAAAGCGCAAGTAGCTTTGTGGGCGGTTCTACGGCGCTATCGCTATTTTACAGGCGGATAAATGACACTTGCGTCGCGGCACAAGTGTCAAAAGGGTTGGTCTGAAGCAGCCTAGTTACCCGTAGGTGTGGTTTGGGCGTAACGTCCAACAAACCAATGAGAGTGCCAGCTCCCATCCCCTTTAAGAGCCATGAGCGCATTTGAATCGGACGAGTTGATATTTTGACAGCGCGTCTGCAGTCTCCGATGAGACAGATGCACATGAATTTCAAACTGCAAATGGCTCAGTTTATTGCCAAATAATATGGCCTAATTCACACATGGAATAAGGGGTTTTCTTCCACAACTTCAGAAATACTGAGTCCTCAAATAAAGTTTGGCAAAGAAAACGTATATGATATAACATATGATATGCGGTAACTGTGGTTCTATTTAATGATATACGCAATACATTATAAACATTGTTTCTTATCAGTATTGTATGCTATCCTGATATGCATGTGTCCCCGCGGTAATAGACATTGCCATTGATTGTATTATGCGTGACGTGTTTAGTTTGCGTGTTTAAACAGAGCACACACGCGCGCCCGCATTCATTCATTCTTTTTAACACTCACTCGCGGTAAAACAATGTTTTTCACGATCAAATACTCATCAATCCTAAAAGTTATGGGCATGTAGGCCTACACGATGTCTCTGTCAAGAAAATATGTGTTTGCTGTACGGTGTTTGCAGATGCATTGATTTAAAAGTACAACTTATTACCGCTGCATCAGCTGTTCTTTCCCAAATAATTTACCAAGAATGTGCGGCTAGGTAGATGGGCGAAGCAAAGTGTATGCGCGAGGTGCACAAGCAATCCGTATGCATCGCATGCGCATGTATGCATGCGCCCTTAAAATAGCATCTGAACAACGCGCCACTGACTTTAAACCAGGTATTTCCTGGTCAGTAGCGCAATGGTATTCAGAAACGGCACAATACCGTTTGCGCCAGAACACGCCTCCTCCTTCCGCCGAACCGCCCCTTGGGGCGCATGATCAATCCCTAATTTACCAGCGAGTGGCGGTGGTGGGAAAAGAACGCTCTGCGCCAGTTGTAAACTAGCAACGACACATGCGCCAGTGACTAAGTCACTTGCGCCGGATGCAAGATAGGGCCCATAGTGTGTTTATATAGTCACCAGCCTCATGTTTGTTATATTTAATTAACGACTCTTAAAAGTCTTTTTCAGAGCTCTTGCAGCAGGATAATGTACCTGTTTCCGTTTAGGGTTACACTTGAAAACGTACTATAATACACACTAGCTATTAACAAAATTACATATTTGATCATATTACTCGAACATCTCATAAATAGAATAACTACCATGAATAAATGGAGGACAATTTATTAAAAATAAAAATATTCAAAATAAATTGCTATCTTAGTCCATCATAATGTAATGAACATACATTATTCAAAGTCTGGATTCTTGGTTAAAAACCACCTCCGCATTGCTATCGTCGTCCCCACATATTCTTGTTAACCTTCAATGTGGAAGTTGTACAATGAGCAATAGGGAAACAGGCTTGATGGCTGCATTAATCATGAAGTTAACCTTACACAATCTCTTGGGATCCGTGAAACTCCTATTTGTGTGCGGATACAGAATTTGTTTCTAAATATTCAAACCCAGAGTCAACTTAATGACTAATGACAAAATAAATTGCACAAAACAATATAAGTACATATCATGAATCAATGATTGATTATATAAAGGCCATGAAAAAGTTCCTAATCATAAGGTTTTGTAAAGTAAAATGGGAGAGTGTGAATACTAAAATAATATTGATACTACAATATATAAAACACACCTCTACATAGAACCATGTCCGTCTTAAGACCCTGTTATTAGTGTTTTTAGTACCAAACACAAATCCAGCTATACATTTAGTTATAGTTCTAATACTGATGGTCGAACACATACAGATACAGAGAGTCACAGCCCATCCCTAAAATGTATATGTTCATGTATCGTCCTCATTCATTCATTCATCATTCAAATCCTCTGTATTATTATGATGAAACAATACCTTGTGAGGATGGAGGAAGATATCCATGCCTCCTCTGTTAGTCTATGGGCAAGTAACACGCTAATCTGTGAAACAGCTAAAATGACTGTGTAGTGTTCAAGTTATAGTTGACATTCATACATTCTTACACAATCACAAACACAGCTACCAAAACCTTAGATGTTGGAATTTAAATTAATTAAATTATTTCACCACTGGTCAAGTCAAACAAGGATTTGTGTCATAAACAAGAGATATATGGCTTTCAAACATACATTTAGGTCCTAACACACTTGGCAATCACTCAGCCTAGTTAGAAAAGCATTTGTTCAGATCTAGCTCCCTGTTGTTATTTCCTTCGGACTCTAACCTTGCTAAGCACTGTTTGTCTGTTTGTTTTCCACCAGAGCAAGCCTACCAAATCCTGTTGAACAAATGTTCTGTTTTCTCTTCTGCTTAATGTACTGGTTGCCATGTTGTAGTACAACCCCCCCGTGGGGCTGCTTCGCATCATATCTGCCAGGCTTTGCTTGCCAGACATGCTGTGGGATTTGCTACATGATGTTGCCTGTCACAAAACTTGTATTTGCTCCTAGTTTGGCTCACGTTGCTACCCAGGAGCTCTATACAAGCCACAGTGAACTGAAATATAAAGAAACCAAAGAACAGACAATTTGTTTGGGCACGGTTCCTGCTGTGTCATGGCTCTGCTGCGTATGCTATAGTTGGTGTTTGTGTGGTAACGGTGAGTCAAGGCCAGCACATGTCGTTAGAATCATTCTATGAGTTACCACCAGGGTATTCCCTGCTCACGCTCAACACACACAAAACATGGTTTGTATTGATGAATCATTCATCATTATTCACGTATATAATGAGTTTTTGCTGGGAAATGCAGCTGCAATTATTGTCCGTGGTCGTCCAAAAATGTATTGACAGTTGTTGCCGCGGTTACGCCTGTGTCGTTGATCTTGCTGTCGTTTCTCTGCCCAGGGGGCACTGAGGATGGATTCTAGGATCAACATTGTTAGCCATGAAAAATGATCCAATGAATGAATGGCTCAAACATCTCTCGGTTATATGTGTACATAAATAATGCCCTATATAGTGCACTGTCCCCACAGATATATAAATATAACTCGAGTGTGATCGTGCTATTATTAATCGTCAACAAGCCTTCTCAACTTGGGTCATACTGTTGACATACAAGTCAAACCTCTCGTATAGTTGAGTCATATTGTGAATGAAGTTATGTTTAGGTATGACCTTATAATACATTTTTTGTTATCATATTGTGAATTAAGTTACGATAAATAATGGCCTTATGAAGTAATATAGTTTAATCGAATGTGAATTAAAAAATAAATATTAAGTTATGAAATCATTAATTAGATTGCTGAGTCACATTGTGAATAATGTTATGATAAGTTAGGATGTTATGGAGTTATATTATGCAGTTATTGAGGCATATTGGGAATAATAATATGATAAGTTTGGACGTTATGGAGTTATATAATGGAGTTATATTATTGAGTCATATTATGAACATACAGATAAATTATAGTAATATTCTTCCTAGTCAATATTATGTCTGATATAGTTGAGTGAAGTTGTGTTTAGTCAAATGATTGAGTCATGTCTGTCAGTCAACTGTCAGCACAAATGCGTTTGTAGGATTGAGGGAAATATTAATCCATTTGATGTTCCCAAACAAGTGCTGTGTAGCCTGGTAATATGAACTGAGATGTGTCACTACATTATTCATCATTATCGCAACACACATTCAAAGGTCTGTATCAAAGACATATGATCCATGATTTTGATCCTTTGTGTGTGTGTGTGTGTGTGTGTGTGTGTGTGTGTGTGTGTGTGTGTGTGTGTGTGTGTGTGTGTGTGTGTGTGTGTGTGTGTGTGTGTGTGTGTACGTGCGTCAATATACATCAATATCTCTCCAAGCTGTATATCATCAAGGGAGTTTTATTAGATGCTACAAATATCCTTCAGGGTCTCCCAACATATGTAACTCATATTTCAGTCATCACCATGAATGTGCTTATCATCTTGAGACATATGTGAGAGATATTTCAGATAGTTCTGCATATATTATTGAGTTTGACACACACTGGAAATGCTGTGTATGCTGCGTATGATCACGTATGCAACAAGGTCACATGGGGTTGTGTTGCTTTGTATGCAGTTGTCGAAGCTGATAAAGGACGCCAAACACACAATTTTTGTTCATTCACGTTTGTTTGCAAATTACATGTCAATCGTCATGAAGCATAACAACTCTTTAGAAAGAAGATTGTCTACTCATATCATCATCAAACAGCGAGTGGATTTGTTTAAGTTTAGACTCAAATAAGTGCAGAATAGAGTGGATGAGGATGAAGTGGCACTGGCAGGCTATGTCGAATTGTGTGACGCCAAAAACCTTGGATGCTGGATGTTTTGCACTAGCTGCGTGTGGATGTTCCAAGGCCGTTTTCACTGTCGTAAGCCCATTTCCCCCGATAAAAGAAATAGCCATTGAAACCAGTGCTGTGTTAACAGGCGCTTTCACAATTCAAATATTTGGGACTATTCATGAAGGATTTTAGTATCAAAACAAACTCGCAAAAGGCAGCGTTTGTTCAAAACTACATGATCAAAAGGTAAATACGGATGTGTTTTCACAATCCTGTCAATTATATTTCCTCATTCTTGTCCAATTGGTAAGCCTTTGGATGCCAGCAGACTGGCTCACCACACAAATGCACACCCACACGCACACACACACACACACACACACACACACACACACACACACACACACACACACACACACACACACACACACACACACACACACACACACACACAAACAAACACACAGGAAACCGACTGCTGCTAATACATTTGTATGGATGATTTGAGGCGGAAGTGTCAAGTCATAGAGAAACTTTGGACTAAAGCCTATACCATCCAAGGGGACTCAAGTTTTTAGGAAAAAAGTTGAGAAGCGGTACAAAAATAGCCAGTACAAGCCTTGAAGTGCAGTCTATCAGAGAAATTATTAATATGTGCAAAGTAAACGACTAATCCGACAAACAAAATTTGACAACATTAGAGTCACGAGGTTAGAAGTGAGATCTCACGAGCCAACGGGAGGATATTCTGGGTGGAGCCCTTGTTTCAGGGCGCCGCGATGAGAGTGTTGGGATGGTGAGGCTCAACACCACCGCTCAGTGGGCTGGATAAGGGAGAAGAGGAAGGTGGAGGAGGCACTTAGAGGCGGGGGCGGGGTTCAGGCATCCGCCCACCACCGAAAAGTTGATACTCGGATGGAGAGATAGGAGGAAGAGGAGGAGGAGGAGGAGGAATGAGATAGGGGGGCCGGGGAGGAGTGGGCAGAAGGGAAAGAGATTAGAATTTGGCAGCGGTGGCGGGGTAGTGACTGATCTGAGGGTTTGGGGGAGGGGGGCGCGCTGGCTGGGTGGGAGTGGTGTGAGGGGGTGGGAGAGTGATGGCTCCTGCAGAGTCTTTTGATGGAGAGATAGAATGGGAAGGAGGGCTGAACGGGGGGTAGAGGAGCGATAAGGCGACCGAGGAGTAGGAGTGGAGGAGAGAGGAGTCGTGGCTCGTGGCACCGCTGGGCGCTTCGATTACATCCAACGCTCCCAGAGTAATCCCCCACCCCCAGCCGAGAATGGACCGGAGAAGACGGGGAGCCTGTGTGTGTGTGTGTGTGTGTGTGTGTGTGTGTGTGTGTGTGTGTGTGTGTGTGTGTGTGTGTGTGTGTGTGTGTGTGTGTGTGAAATCAACTTTTCTCAACAATGGATTTTCTGTATTCCACCGAATGCAACATACAGTTGCATACTAAATGTAAAAGTGGCAGTGTATCAGATTGCGCCCCTCCCAGTGAGTCAGAAGGACACGTTCACAACTTGTGTCAACTGTCACTGTCACCGGCAGGGCGACTGTGTGTCGCTACCTAGCCTAGCTCGGCTGGCTGGGTAGCCCGAGTGGGAGGGGCTCCGGAAGTGTCGATTCTTATAAACGATTCTTATAAACAGAGAGAGATCCGAGGGGTCAAGGTGTACCTGGGGCGCTCCATGGTGTACCTGGGGCGCCCCATGGTGTACCTGGGGCGGCTGCTGGGGGGAGGATGGCTTGAAGTGCGGAGCACAGGCAGCCGTACACGGAGTTGATTTAGGGAGAGGGGGGGTGGGAGGGGGTGGGGGAACTAGGTAGAGGGGGAGGGAGAGAGGGAGGGCGGGAGGGAGGGAGTGAGTGAGGTGGGGAGAGGGGTGAAGAAAATAATCGAGGGAGAGAGGTGGAGGAAATAAATCGAGAGGGAAAGAGGGAGACAGGTTCAAGAAAGGTGGAGCAATAAATACAGAGAGAGAGAAAGAAAGACAGAGAGTTGGAAAATAATGATGAGAGGGAGAAAAAGGGCAGAGGCAAGGTACTATGCGGGCGATCAAGGAGAACCAGGGCATTAGTGTATCTCTTTGCACACACAAAAAGCTCCCTTTTCGAGTGGGAGTGTTGGAGATGGAGTGAAGAGCAGAGGCGAGAGAGCCAGGTGGAGATTTAAGGGTGGAGGATGCTTCTTCTAAGCCAGCGATCAGGTTTCCTGGCGCTGTTCCCTGAGCCATGGGCCTTCGGGTGGGGGTGGGTAGGGGGGTAGGTGGGA
Source organism: Gadus morhua (assembly GCF_902167405.1). NCBI lineage: Eukaryota > Metazoa > Chordata > Actinopteri > Gadiformes > Gadidae > Gadus > Gadus morhua. Next base: position 17,456,927 of record NC_044051.1, on the reverse strand, counting down.
GAATCAAAACCAAAAAATGCCAGGGAGAAAGAAATGGAGAAAGAAATATCAATGTACTTTCTTGTAATCCCAGAGCGAGGGACAGGGCCTGCTTCCCCTAAAAAACACACTTCTAGGTCAGCCGTATGTTAAAAGGCTTATTCTGTTCTGACCTCACAACCAGCCGTTCATCACTGGCTCGCTGTACCATTTTAAGAGGGGGGATTGACAATATACAGAATAATCTCAAAACCCGATTAAATGAGTTGGGTCTTTATATATGAAACTCGTCGAGTAAATTGTATTGCGTGTTTCTGAAGAGAAAAACAATTAGCTTAATGTCTGAAACAATACTTAGAGCGTATCTTGTTTCTGTAATTTGACTGAATTCAAATTACTTGAATTCTGAAAATTTTACGCGCCATTAAACCATTGAATGTATAAAATGGGTCAGAAACTACCAGAATTTTTTTTAAGTGATTACGAGCGACAGAAACTGCAGAGCTCATACGGCGAGACCAAAGCTGGACATAATGAGTCGTTAACACAGGTGACGGCCGTTTCATTAACGAGGACACAAGGGGGAGAGCTAGAGGGCAGGGAGTCCCCGGAAATGACACGCTGAAGTATCAACTGATGTGGTGAAACATGGAATCACTGAGGCTTCATGTTCCTTTTAACATTGAACAAACTGAGCTTGCGTGAAAAAGAATAAAATACCATATGCTGGTCCGGGATATGCTGGGAGTCTATTCTCACAAATCAATTCATGATGTTAAATCTGAAAGCAGGCCACCTGCTATCTGGTTGATCGGGGCGTTTTGCTTTCTTTTCTCTGTATTTGTTTCGACCAACCATATCACTGGAGGCGGGGATCTGCAAGCCAGTAATTGGTGAACAGCAACACAAACCCGGCCTGCACTAAATTTCTCCTGGAGGAGAAGACAATTACTCTTAAACATCCTGTCCAGACACCAACACTGTTCGTTAAAGCGGCTGTAAAGCCTCTAATCAACACCGGGTGGATTGGCCACTGTAGAAACACACTTCTTTAAATCCTCTGGAAGCCCCAGTCCCTCGCGATGGTCACAAATAAGTTTCTCTTTGGTAGAACATCTCTCTTCACAGAACAAGTCATCACAGAACAGATGTGCCTCTTAAGGGCGTGATCGTGCTGCACTGCCAGCCCCCAGAGGGCGTGCCATTGGCCGAGGTACGGCCCCTCCCCTTTCTCCCCTCCCTCCCCCAACCCCCCCAGACCCTACACCCTCAACCTCAACCTCATGATTGTGTAAATGGATTTTATGAACACAATCATGTGAGAATAAAATCAATAGCAGGAGCTCGGCTGGGTTTCATTAATTTTTTATTTAACGGTTTAAGCATCTTGTTCATAATTTTTAATGTTACATACACACACACACACACACACACACACACACACACACACACACACACACACACACACACACACACACATTTTCTCCACTCTTCCGTTAATTAAGACCAATCAGCTTCAAAAGCACAGTTGCACCCTTCCAACCTACCCAGGACACCGTAGGAATACATTAAAGGGATACTTCACCGGTGGAGATATGAATGTTATATGAAGTATATAATTCTATGTATTATAAATGTGCAAAAATAAATTAAATCGGTTTGTCCTAGCCTGAGAAAAGGCAGAAAGTGTCTCTCTGGCTCAAAAGTAAGAAATCCTCGAACTACCCCAGTGCATTGCGCTCGCTGCACCGCCCGCCTGTTTCCGTTTGGAGGGGGAAGGACCAATGGTCCTAGCGTGGGTGGTAGCGCGATCAAACTTTGTGTAAACATATCCCGGTGATACGTTGACTAGTTTAGACTTCTGCCCTCGTTTTTTCAAACGCACCATTTGTTTATTACTGTACAGCATAAAAACATTTGCTAATTACAGTTGCTCAGCCTATCAAGTATTTGTACTAAACTATTTCTCCCCAGTTATAATAAGTGTTTATCTTATACGGTAGGCCTACTTTAGTATAACAGCACTTGGATTAGTGAACAAATCACAACAACCATCATGAATTTGTAGTTTTATTCATGAAAAGATATATGAACTATTTACAAAAATAAAACGTGTAGGCCTAGGGTGTGTTTGCTAGAGTCAAAATAGTCACAGCTCATCTTGAGCATCTACTGTCTCCTGGTAGTCACAGTACTGCCCCTCTTGTGCTGGGTAATTAGCTCTGATGGCCTGGAAAACACAGGAAGAAAGAAAGAGAACAACATTAGCAAAGCAAGATAAATGACTTCAAGCTAATGTAACGTAGCCTATGCTCTGCCAATAAGATTGGCTACTTTCGGATAACTCCATTGTCACATTCCTTAGGACTCAAAACTATTGTAGCCAATGTGTTAGCTAAAAAACAAACACTTACTCTATGCTAAGACATCTGTTTCTCCCGGAGGGCTTTGGCTGGCGTTTCCAGTTCACTTTCTGGGTCCGGAAATATGTATCCAATACCCAACTTTTCGGATGAGGCGTAAAGCCAGGGTGAGAGGTTACACTCATGGCCCCGTCCTCGCCAGATTCAGCCATTTATTTTAGAAGAAACTGGCCTTGCTGAATTTCGCTGCAGCACAGGAACACTCTGCTGGTGTAGGCGAACAGAGCAAACCGGCGCGATCCGGCTCCTCATCCTCGGCAACAGGCAAGGCTTGTTCAGCTCCAGCCGCAGTAGCCTCCTCCTCTTTTTGTGTCAATTCTTCCTGGCTGTATTCTGGCTCGTATTAATAGCCCTGAATGTCCGAATCCAACAATCGATTTTCAAAATCCACTTTGGCTGTTCCACATTGCAAATTTGTTCTCTAGCTAAGTGGTGAAGAAACATGGCGGACATTGTGTTTACATCTCATACACGTTCTCCTGCCGCCCCTCATTCCTTATTGGTGGGCTCACCAATTTACGGAACCAGTGGTTTGTAGTCCTCGGCCCTTCTAGCAGGCAAGCAAAAATCTCCCAGGATGACGTAAAATGCGCCATTTGACGTCATCTTGGGAGAAAACTAGATTAGGAAAGCTGGGCTAAGGTAAGACTGGGTTAGACTGAGGGACAAAAACTTTTTTTTAATATTACGATAGCGATTTTATAATGACAGAATGCCATTTTTGAATGGGTGAAGTATCCCTTTAATATAGTTATGTATAATTAATATAGTAATATATCATTCATATTGGAATATGTCAGTAAAATATCAGTAATTTATCTGTAATATAGTAATACATCGGTAATACAAGCATTTTTTTAATTTGTTTTGCACCAGAAAGGATGTGTCGCAAAAACGTATTGAGATAGATCTGTGTGTCCCTCTCTCTCCTGATCCCAAATACCTTCATACTACCTTCCCTTGTCGTCATCTCTCTCCCTCCCTCTATGAAAACAATAATGGTATTGATAGCTGTGGGGTTTATGATACAAAAAGCGCCAATATTAAAACGCTCCACCCTGTGCTCCTCCATATAGCCGGCTCTCCATCTGTCTCCGGACACGTTCTTAAAGATTTATCAGACTGCTACCTTTTTGTTTGTGTGTGTGTCCGTCTGTAATGAATGATTCACAACTCACAAATGGAGTCTTGGTGTACATCTCCGAGGGGAAAGGGGGAACAGGAATCTTAGCAAACAGTCAGAGAACAAGGACGAAGATGCAATGTTTTGGGGCAGGATAATGTAGGACACTGGTTCCCAACCTTGGGGTCGGGACCCTACTCTGGGTCCCCTGAGATGCACATGGGGTCGTGGGGAATTGACAATGAAGCTTTTGATGTTTGATGATACATGTTGGCAAACTTTTCTAATCTCATAGACGTCCTGATTATAAGAAATAATTGCCTATTGATTCCTAGCCAGGAGCACACTGCCTCTGATCACTTAGTGTGTGGTGGAGCGATGTGATGAACTCTACAAAGACGTAGATGTTATAATTGTTTTTCTTGGAGGTGAAAACAATCTGTGTTCCAAAAAGTTGAAGTTGGGGTCGCAAACATTTCCAGAGCTAGAAGTGGGGTCATGGGCCGAAAATTTTTTCACTCCCAGCTGAAGGGTTCGGGCTTTCACGTCGGCAGCCTTCCCTTCAACGCCCTTGTGCGAGACGCCAAACCCTGACCAACTTTTGACATATATTCTCAACTTTGTTCAGTCTGTAGCGTGCTTTGGATACAAGTGTCTTCTAAATTAATCCATGGTAGTGTGAGTCATTCAGAGTCCTCTACATTCAGAGACAGGTTTAGTGCTTTTGTTTCAGGTTCTGGCATCTGCTGCAGCTGTGGGTGATTTGTTTAATTGCTAAACTTTTTTAGAGCCCACGACACGGCAGATTAAGACTTATTTGGCTTATTTTGTTCCAGGGTCTTGCATCTGTTGTAGCATTGTGGTCATCTGTTTAAATGCTCAACAACATGACAACGGTATATTGAACCACATTTATATATTCTAATGTTAGCTTTTTTCACAAATGTTAGTTTTCAACTATTATAATTTTTTTCAGACCGAAGCCAACACCATTGTATTATTTTTTTTTTTACCGGCGCACAAATTCAGTAATTTCGCTGCAGTACCTGCTTTTGTTCTCAAGGAAAACAACATCAAACCGCATTGAAAGAGGGATAGAGTCTAGTCATGTATTTGGGCCGACCGTCCAGACGGACCAGTCGGTCCAGGTCCTAGGGTGGATACAAATAATAACGGACCTATAAGGTTTCGTGTTGACGCCTGAAACGCAAACGATGACGTCTTCGCACCCCCCACTAACTGGGCGACGTTAGAGATGTGTTTAATTTTTTATTCAATTGTTTATTTGCATTCTTTTTGTAGCTTTAAATACAGCCCCTTGGTATATTTAATTACTAACCATACATTAACAAGTATTTCTGCTCACTTCAAACCAGCACCTTGAATATTTACTTCAGCGTTTCTAATGCTTGATGCGTTTTTGCAATTTTCGCCCGTGTGGACGGGGACTAAGCCAATTTAAATTATGCTGGTTGTGGGTGTGGGGGAGTGGGTGTGGGTGGGGGTTATCAACTGGGTTGATTTTTATGTTATTGAAGCTGGAGACAATGGCGTTAACAGTCCTGATATTGCTAGACGTAATAATCCCAACGTCAGTCAGACGCAGGGTGGGGATAATGTATCGCCCTCTGAACAGCTGAAGTCTGCATTTTGGAGCAATTTCATTTGCACAAAGACCCAAAGATGGTGGAATCTCTCCGACTGACTGCACCTTTTATGGCAGCGGAGTGAAACAATAGACCCCGGGATGCGTGATGATTAAGTTAGATAGTTGGAGGTGCCGTCACAGCGGCAGCAGGGAGAGATTCAAGGTTTTTATTAATCTCTCTCTCTCTCTCTCTCTCTCTCTCTCTCTCTCTCTCTCTGTGTTCTCCCCTTTACAGATATGATATGAGCAAAATCCAATATTACTGGAGGACAACTGTGTTTATATAGATATTTTCTGAGTAGCTTTAGCAGAGAGAATGAATTCAATGCCGTTGTAGGTTTGTATGAGTTTCTATGTATACTTTGAGGTTAATCATCATGCCCAGTACTCTCATACCCTCAATGATCCTTCTCTATGACCACCCAACAAAAGAAAAACATTACCAGCCATGGGGTTATGCATCCTAAAGGGATTCTTCATTGCAGTTTTTCTAAATAGTTTAAACACGTTTTCTGAAACTATTGTTAAACTAGATGTCAAAACACCACAAAGTCTTCTCAAAACAGATTTTTTTTCCACCAAACAGTAAACACATCTATCAAATGAATATCTCTTGAGAGCATCAATTAAACACTGATGTAAACAATTCATAACACTTCCAACAAAATACTATTTACTTATGTTTTGGATTCACGATGCCATCTTACATATTCCAATCTATAAAATTCTTTAGAAATAGCTTATTTTTTTAAGTTGCAATTAGGAAGTATATCTAGCATAAAGCCTGTTGCCATATTGTAATACAATACTGTGAATATATCCTATAAATATTGCATTGACACAATCAAATCAGAATAGGATACATTGCATATTTGCCTATCCATTGAGCTCCAATGGGCTAAACTCACAATCCCAGCTTCCCAGAGTTATATTGTATACCAATAGTTGATATTGCAACATTGTTCTGACAATACACCAATGTTACCTATTTTGACAAAAAAAATACAGTACAGTAATTGCATTGATAATAATTACAGTAAAATGAAAAACAATCAGTAAGAAAATGTTTAGACTGTCTTTCGGAGGATCTAATGATGAAAACAGTGCACAAATACCAAAAGGTAACAAAGCAAATATTTATTTGTTACTGTTATACAGTAAAATGTTCAGCTGAACTGACTGCATGAAAAGCTTTTCGTAGGCGAACCAAAAAATAAAAATAAGAATATAAATGAGGTGAAACAGATCTACATCTAAATCCGTCTGTTTCCCACCTCCGATCCTGATAAGGCCAGAGCAGCTCATCTACAATACAGTAGAGGTCTACTGAGGCCTCTTTTATGCTCTGACATATGATTGAAGTGTTTTGCCAGTTGAGTTTGAACAGGCGAGAAGTGAGTTAGACTTATTGGTAATGAGTTGTTGCGTTTTGAAAGCCAGTGTTTCCAGGTGAACCAAGTGTGCTAAATGACGAGATTTGTGCTTAGAGTTTTGCAAAAATGTGATTTAGAATTTCTATATGTGTGAAAACAGTGGAATTGTGCTTAGAGTTTGGCAGTCTGGAGTCTTGTAGTTGATACATGAGCTTCAAGTTTTCAAAATTGTGTGCATAGTTCCATTTTTTGTCTGTATACAATCAAGAAAAACTGTAATCAAGTCATCCCAAAGCACTTCAAATGTAATTATCATGTGATGAACACAAACATTTCCTCAGACGGTGGGGGGATGGGATTTCACCCCAAGGACACAGAGAAGATTGTGACACATCCTGATGGGGTTCAGAGTGCCCTCCTGGTGTCATTCAGATTGGCTCGGATTTGTTGATCTGATATTCCTGAAACTCATCGCAACATGGGGTAAGGGGGTGCGTGTGTGTGTGTGTGTGTGTGTGTGTGTGTGTGTGTGTGTGTGTGTGTGTGTGTGTGTGTGTGTGTGTGTGTGTGTGTGTGTGTGGTGTAAGGTTTGGAGAAGGCAGAGCGGGTGGGGACGGGGTGGGGCGTATGAACTAATGAAACCCCCCAGTTTGTCTGATTTTGTTTGTGTCTGTGGTTGTGTTTTTGTTCTGTTGTACTCTTGTGTATGTTAAGAAAGCAATGATGCACTGTGCCCAAGACAAATTTCCCCACGGGGACAATAAAGTTGAACCTTGACCTTGACCTTGACCTTGAGAACCCCTAAAAGCTGCTGTTCCCAGCAAAGCCAGCGGCAGCTACCAGCTTGTTGTCCATGCACACCAACTTCCTAAGACCGATTTTTGATAACAAAAAGTATTCATTTATTTCATAGGGTCATCATTTTCCTGGCCCTCCAAATCACTGATTTCCGTGATCATTTTGCAGATCCCTTTTGAAGGTGTGACAGCAGAGAGGACGCTGGCGTTGTTCATTCACCACTTCTCCGCCCGCAATTGTTTTGATCGCTCGTATAGTTTTCATGTGCTCCAGTTTTGCTTTTTATACAATTCACCTACTTTGTAGCTACAAACATCCCATCTATCCGGACATCCGTCGCAAGTCTGACGCTTCATCAGAGCACCGTCGCTCCTCTTGCTATCAACACAGGAAATACCGCAAGACCTCTGCACTCCAGCATGGAAAACATCGAGTGCGGGGGGACAAGATCCCCCCGCACTCTCGGCTGGATAGATTTCATGGACTGGATTCCAGCCTGAGCGGAGTGGATTTTATTCTTTTGTGACCTGTTAAGAGATTGAACCAACAGTCATTGTTCAAATTCTAACTTTTCATCACTCAATCCATCAACAATAAATCCAGCCTGATTTAAGAACACATCGGGAGAAAGGACTTGACCTCATGTGTCTGACAGAAACCTGGCACCAGCCAGACTCTGCCCTAAATGAAGCCTGTCACCCCAGCTACAGTTACTTGGTGGCAACCCGCAGTACTGGTCGCTGTGGTGGCCTAGCTGTCATCCAGCGACAGGACTTGGAATTATCCCCCATCTTGCTGCCTAAAACTTCCTCCTGCGAGTGTCTTGCATTCACATGTAAGCCCCCCCCCCTTCCCATGACTGTTCTACTCATCCATCGGCCCCCAAAACCCAATTCTACTGTCATCCCGGAAATGTCTGATCTCCTCACAACACTCTGTATTACCTCTGCCAATACCATAATTCTGGAAGATTTTAATATTCATGTAGACACCCCCTCTGGCCATTCTGCTGCCGATTTTCTTCAGCTGCTAGACTCACTCAACCTACAACAAACTGTTGATGCCCCAACACATTCCAGGGGACACACACTCGACCTGGTCATCTCTAACTCAGCAACCTGAAGGTTTACTATCTCTGTTTTTCGGATCACAAGGTTGTGTCAATGGTGCAGCCCTTTCCTTCCACCCACACCAAACCAAAGTGGCAGATCCACTGTTTTTCAGAAACCTGAAAAACATCAACGTGGATGCCATGGTCCTGGACCTTCAACCACTCTCCTCTGGCTCAACTGACTTCTTCTCTGTTGCTGACTTAGTGGATTTTTACAACCAGTCCCTTAATATCCAGGTCAGTCTCATTCTCGGGCTCAGCACCCTGGTACACCAGCGAGCTGCGAAAGATGAAGGTGGCTGGGTGTGTCCTTGAGAGGCGGCTCAAGGCCTCCGTACTGACTGTTCACAAACAGGCAGTGAATCTCTGAGGAATGCAAGATCCAGGTTTTATTCCTCTATCATCAACAGCAGCCCGGGTAACTCCAAACATCTTTTTTCAACAATTAATCGCCTTCTCAAACCCCCTTCAACCTCCCACTCTGAGGCCACGAGAGGCCACGACCTTTTGTTTTTCAAACAAAAGGTTAATAACATCCGCACACCTCTCCACCACTGCTGTCATGCCCATCCCGACTGCCGACCCACAGTTTGAGACTGTCCAGACCCTCTGCAATTCTCCGGCGTCACACAGTAAGAGGTTGAGGACGTCATCAGAAAAGTGAAACCGTCCACCTGTGCACTGGACCCTATCCCTTTAGCTCTGCTGAAGGCCAACATCTCTGCCGTGTCTCCACTCATCACCAAGATCATAAACCACTCCCTCCTGGCCGGCCATATCCCATCTGCGTTAAAAACTGCTGCCATCAGACCGCTTTTGAAAAAACCCACCCTGGATCTAGAAGTCCTCTCCAACTACAGGTCCATCTCCAATCTTCCATTCCTGTCAAAGATTCTGGAAAAAACTGTTGCAGCACAACTTCAGGATCACCTCATCCAAAATAACCAGTTTGAAAAGTTCCAGTCTGGTTTCCGTCCTGGACACAGCACAGAAACAGCCTGGGTCAGGGTCACCAACCACCTCCTGATGGCAGCAGATATAGGTTCCCCATCTCTTCTCATCCTCTTGGACCTACTGCTGCTTTTGATACAGTCAACCACAATATCCTCCTCCACCGCCTGCAAAACACCATGGACTCTCAGGAAATGTACATAACTGGTTCACCTCATGCCTCACCAGCAGAACCGAGCACGTCACCCTGGGCAAAGCAAAGTCACACACCTGCAATGTCACCTGCCGTGTTGCCGAGGGATCGTGTTGGTCCCCACCCTTTTCTCAGTCTATATTCTCCCCCCGGGCAGTTTCATCAGCAGGCATGGGTTAGCGTTCCATTGCTACGCTGATGACACACAGCTCTACCTCAGGACAACCCCCATTTCTTCTGCCCCTCTGCCAACATCCACACTGACCACTTGCCTGGAGGAGATAGAGGCATGGATGAAGCTCAACTTCCTTCAGTTAAACAGCTCCCAAACGGAAGCCATCCTTGTTGGCACACTACATAAGTTACGCTCTTCCCCCATCACCGATATCACTTTCTCTGGCCAAAACATCTCTCTTTCCACATCTGTCACTAACCTGGGTGTTAAAATGGACCCTCAACTCACCTTTGACACCCACATCAAACACCTCTGTAAGACATCATTCTACCATCTCAGGAACATCACCAAACTCTGTCCAACACTCACCCTGACAGATGCAGAGAAGCTCTTCCATGTCTTTGTCTCCTCCAGGATGGACTACTGAAATGCTCTCCTCACTGGGATCACTGGCAAGAGCATCCAGAGGTTTCAGTGTATACAAAACAGCACTGCTGTTTTGTATATAAAGTATCCTGATGAGGGTGTGCGAATATGATCACATCAACCCCATCCCAAAAACTCTACACTGGCTCCCTGTCCTACTCTACTACTAATTTAGTACAAGGTCTCGCTCCTCACCCACCAATGCCTTCACGGACATGAATCGCTTTACCTCAAAGAACTTCTCACTTCCCAGACCGCCTCACGTACCCTCCGTTCAGCATCCACACATCCAAACGCACCTAGACTGTGGAACACCCTCCCTGACCACCGATGGCTCAACAGACTAGAGCTGTTTATAAACAAAACCTAGAAACACATCTTTTTAAAAAAGCATTTTGCTAAATTTTATTTATAGGTTCTCCTTTTCAACCATTTATTGCTAATTTGAATTGTTGTAATTATCATAGATTATATTTGTACTTCTCTGTATCATTTTGAGATTTTAGTGATTTAAAATTCAATACAAATAACATTTATTATTATTTATTATTATTATGTATGTGTGTAACAAGAAACAAGTGTCTAATGAATCACATCAAATTCCATAGATTATTCCGTTAATCAAACCCAGTCACACTGAATCCTTTCAACTAACCCACCGGTCCTCATGTGTCGTATCGGCGCCGCTGTTATCGAGGTCTGTATCAAATAGCTTTAGAGGAGGAAGGCACATCCCTAACGACACAGACATCACTCTGCAAACGACACAGACATGAGAGCGGCCTGTGTGTGTTGTGTGTGTGGCCGGCTTATTAACCCAATAGTAATGGAGGGCCAGAAATGAAATGCCCTGGGTTCGAACCCCTGAAGTCTGCTCTGCCCTTGACCAGCAGGCTTCTCTGAGCAAGATGCTGAAAACCCAAAATACCTTGAAAATTCACTTTGGATCCAGAGTCTGCTTAACACAAAAGTACAAGAAAAACTCAAACACACAAGTAGAAAGAACATCAAACCTAGCCTTTGTAGCACTCAGAGGGAGGGAGGAGACGCAGAAGAGGATAAAACAGGCGCTCAAGCATGTTGGAGGTGTTGCCTTTCAGGATGTATGACTCGCCTGGCAGTGGAAGGGTTGCTGGTTCGCATCAGCTCCGCAGCTCCTCACAATGTCATCACGGCAGAACTGGAACCCAAAGAACACCGTAAACCTGAACCGAGCCGCCTTCGACTCCAGGACATGTCAAAACCCTCTTGCATACCGACCCAAAGACGAGCATCAAAAGCACGCTGGAACAGTTGGTTCCCGACAGATTCTAAGAGACAATAAAATACTGCGGTAAAAGGCACTACCCCTAAAGCCAGAGTAAACATGGCATCACAGGAAGTGGTGTGTGTTTTGGACGGAGCCGGGGTGTCTTTTGAAGTGTCAAACCGATGCGATGAGTTGGTGAGAGTGCCAACGAGTCCTCCGGGGAGCTCCGGGATAGCTTTAATCATAGTTGGAGCACGGATATGAAAGACATGCCCCCCCCCCTCCCCCCGCTGAGTGCACCCCGTCTCTAATATTATGAAAGAGGACACCTGCTCTTAAATTAATCACATGATCAATCGACTAAGTGTCAGTAGGAGGCCTCATTCTTTTTTTTTTTTTTTATCAAATTTCTATTAGTTTAGAAAAGTTTAGAACAGACAAAACATACAAACAACATGGGACATGAGACAGACCTACACCCCATCCACAGGACTTGCAGACAAATAGTACGTTAAAGTAATAATTTAACACTTTCTGCGGCATCAGCTAAAATATCCAAGTTCTTTGGTTTTGCACCATGTGTTCTTGATTGTTCCAAATTGAGAATGTCCGAAAAAGTAAGCAGCCATTGTTGAACAGAAAAACTTAAAGGGGACATATTATGAAAACAACACTTTTCCTGGGATTTGGTGTGTTGTTTTGGGTTTCTGGTGCTCCCACACGCATACAAACTTTGAAAAAAGTCTGTACATGATTTCTTGAGTGAGATATGCCTTTCTGAAAGTACCCCGCCTACAGTTACCAAACGAGCGAGTCAGTTTTAGCGCCCCCTCCTATGCAGGAAGGGGGCAGACTTGAATATTACCTCCCACTTCCCCACTCCCCTCCAATCAGAGCATAGCTAAGACTTTGTGGACCAGAGGACAAGCAGCTCCGGCGGGGGGAACTCAGCGGCAGCTCAGCTCCCGGAGTACAATCCCTTTCTCCTCCATGTCGCGGTTCATGGAGTTCAGAGAGTCAAGGCCAAAGTTCCTTTTCACCCAATTAATTTCAACCTTGGCCAAGATATCCCCCACTACGAGTCTTTACTTGTTGTGGAAGTACCAGAGACATCAGACGCAGTCTTTATGATTCATAATATCATCCGAGGTGCACATAGCTTTTGACCGTGATATTAGATAATATTATATAAATACCCATATATAATATTATTATTATTATATAGGTATAGAGCTCCAGGAGTCCGCATACCCCAACAATCCCTTCTCCTCCATGCTGTGGTTCAGTCTGACAGCTCATTGGTCATTGGGAAGCAGCTAATTTGCATTAAAGTTACAGACACCAGAAACAGCTTATTCTGAAGGGACTGAAACAGAGGAGAATAGCGGTAGGCAAGATTTTTTTTTCCTGAAAGCTATTTGCAACAATCAGTTTCAAAAACATGTTTTCTGGAACTCAAATACTATGTTTACTTGTTGGGAAAACACAATAATATGTCTCCTTTAAAAGAGAATCATCATTCAAAAGGAGAACCAATGGAGAGAAAGGTACAATACATTCCATGATTAATGGAAGACAAGAAGATACACATTTCCAAAATTTGAAGACCTCTGGACATTCCCAAATCATATGAATAAAAGTGCCCCGAATACCCTGGGTGCAAAGTGTGCAATTCAGCGATTGTCTGGCTTTCATCAGGAATAATTTCCGGGGTGTACAATATGATCTCCAGACAAAATTATAATGTATCATCCGATGATAAGTGTTTCTTGAAGAAATTAAAACATTAGACCAGACTCTGGGCCAATTTATAACAGAAGGAATTAATGATAAGTCTTTTCTCCGTATATTGTCAATTGGCATAGGTTTGAATGTTGCCTTTATCAACAAGAAATATAATTTCGAGACCAGACCTCGTGTACGAATACAAGAATATAAACGATGCATTGAATGCAGTGGTAGTTCTGGGATTCTCAAGGCATTTAAAGCAGAACGCAAGTGCAAATAAAAGAAAAAGGACGTCATTGGTAAATTGAACTGCTGTTAAATGTCCTGAAATAAGCGAAGACTGAAATCTTTTGTAAAATCAGAAATTATATGGATCCCTCTATCACGAGTAAGGAAATTAGACAGGCCGACCTCCCAGTAGTAAGTCATAGTTATGAAATAAAGGAAAATGCTGATGAATTTTTATGACGCTCTTGGTGTGCTTGCTCAACAGGCACCAAATAAATATGATATTATTGGCCCAAATTTAAGGTTACAGAGTTTGAGAGGAATATTACAATTTACTACATCTTGCAGGAACACTAATTTATCCTCTATCGGACGCCAGGAGACAGAAATATCACTATTCAACCAAGAGTGCAGGGGGCGAAGGGTAAAAGCCCAAAAATAAAAATTTAAACTAGGGAGATTTTGGCCACCTGCACATTTTCCCCTTTATAAAGTGGAACATAATTCAAGAGCGTTTTCCTTTGCAAATGAATTTGAATAACAGTGAATTCAGCCTATCCCAATATCCCACTGGAGGTGGCAGAAGAATCATAGAACGGAAGAAGTTTATCCGAGGGAGAACATTCATTTTAATTATATAAAATCGTGACTGAATAGAGGTTGGTATTTTAACCCATCTCTCCAAATCTGATTCCACAGCTCTAAAAATAGAATTAAAATTGTTTTTAGTTATCATATTAACTGAAGAATGTATTGGAATACCTAAATAACGGAACTGTTTCACAAAGGGGATCCCAGAAATCTCTTTTGAATTGCAGATAGCTTCATTCAATGGAAGCAGGGCTGATTTGGACCAATTAATTTTATATCCAGAGAGACTGCCAAAGTCTTTAAAAATCTGAAGAAGGTAAGGTACAGATTGAGGGGCATTACCAAGATAAAGCAAAATGTCGTCGGCATACAACAATATATGGTGGACTGTATTATGCACAGTTATGGGAACTTGGTGATAAACGATAAACGAATAGCCTATGCAAGTGGTTCTAAGGATAAATCAAACAAAAAAGGGGAGAAAACACAACCCTGCCGACTGCCCCTTGGTACTTTGAACTGCGAGGTGCAGATTTTCCCTGTTAACACCATAGCTGTGGGATTGGAATAAAGAACCTGAATCAGAGAAATAAAGTGTTCCCCAAAGCCCGTATGTCTTAGGACCTCCCACAGAAATCCCCACTCCAGCCGGTCAAAAGCCTTCTCTGCATCTAAAGACAAGATAGCCGCCGGAGTGGGAACACTCTGGGAGGCCCCTATGATATGCAGTAAACGGCGTATGCTGTCCGCAGCTAGGCAGGGTTTAATAAATCCTGTTTTTTCATGGTGCACAAGGGAGGTCATGTAAGGCTCCAGACGACGGGAGAGTACCTTTGCATACAACTTATGAATCAGAATTCAACAAAACCTCATTAGGTGACACTTGATGGATCAGTGGACGGGACGGATGTGTTTTTTTTTCTGTTTCTATAATATCGTATACAGAGTAATTTACCCTGAAGCATTTCGACATGTACCGTGGACGAGGACCCTCACTCAAGAGTGTGTGTGTGTGAGTGTCTGTTTGTGGGACTGTGTGTTTGTGGGGCTATATCTGTGTGTGTGCGTCTGTCTGTGTGTGTGTGTGGTTGTAAGTCTGCGTGTGTTTTTGGTTGTGTCTCTATGTGTGTATGATTGTGTGTGGGGGGGGGGGTTGTGTTTGAGTTTGTGGGTGTCTGTGTTTATCTGTACTTGTGTGTGCTCTTGCGTGCAGCAGATATATTGCGTTGATTACTATTTGGTTGGAATGATTTAGTTTTGTTGGTAACCCTTGATGGGGGTATGGGCTGTTCAGCGAGAAATAATAATATTTCATACTCGATAGCAGACCTAACTATAACTCCCCCTGAAGATCAATAATCAAAACAGTAATCTTGTAAATCCAATCCTGAAGCTAAGGATGTATGAAGAATGTTTTGAGGGCCTGTTTCATCATGTGATTGTAGGGGGACTCAATCTTTGCGTTTCTACGAGGGGGGGTTCTAATAGCCGTAAAACAATGATTCGGTTTTATTACCGAAGGATTGAACGGATTTGAAATGATTCTTCCCTCCTTAAACGATGCACATTCTGGCTGGTGCCACACACCAGGCCTCATCTGAGTGTCTGTTCAATATTGAATATAGATCAGTGCCTCTGTGTGCAGGCCATAGTAATGCCGGATAAAAAAAGGCTTGGAATTAGAATGACTTTGTGGCTCAGGCATGTGGTTCATAAAAGTAATGAGGTCTCGGTCTCCTTACTGGATTTTTGCGACTGGTGAAGGTTCCCCTTATTATATACAAATGAAGAGTTTCAAATCAAGGTTTAATTGGAAAGACAAAACACAGGTAGCTCTTCAAATGCTGTCAGATGTTTAACATTCTTCAATATTAAATTTGTATTGGGAGGATGTTTCGTTTTGTTTGTATTGGGAGTGGATATTTTAAAACGGAGCCAGTGACTAATTACAATGATTGCTTCATCTAATTATTTTAATCATGTATCTTCCAACCGACAATAACCTTTCTTAATGTATTCATCATCTCCAAGGCAACACGTTCATCTACGTATTGCAAAGTTAAACATTAGCTCGCACAAGTAGGTTCTCACAATAAACTGATTAGTACACATCTTAGCCTCGCCCAGATAAGCTAGCATCTGGGTAGCGTTGGTGACGTCAATAAACAAATCACTGGGACTCAAATGAATAATCAGAAATAACAAAAAAAACATTTGAATTGGATCAGTGGAGCTGGATGAACGAGTGGTGGGTAGCTTACAGAGTGATTTCAGTGGAAAGATTATGTTGTTTTAATGTAATCCCCACAACTGTTTCCATCTGAGAAAAATACAGCTTAACCGTAAATATCGATCAAAGCAAAGATTTGGGGCAAAATTGTGCAAATGAGATTTGTACCGTCCTCCCTTCTGCTGTTTATCCTCTCCGACCACGTACGAGATATCAGAGAACCGGGGGACGCATTCCAATTCAGATGTCTTATTGAAATACATCAGCTCCATGTAGCGTTTGACGTTATCATTAGGGTTAGGAGTACAGTGAGAGGGGTGGGACAAAGTAGTGAGAAACGATCAGAGTCAATATGGACATTGTCTTGATGTTCTGCAATAGATATACGACAGCTCTCACAGCAGAGGAGGAGTGTAGAAGGGGGGGGGGGGGGGGGGAGAAGAATAAGGAAATTAAAGGCCTGATGAAAGACTTGTGGCCCATCAGAAGAAGGAAACAGAAGCCGGACACTTGTGACAACGCGGCCCCTGATTATTGATTTCACAGTGTTACGTATTTTAAGAATCTAAGCTACCCACACATAGACCCAATGAAGCAGGACCAAACATATAAGCTGCGTTACCCTCACATAGCCACAAGGGGAGCATGACGTTATTGAAGGCTGCTCCCTCTTCACCTTTAATTAAGTGAAGAAGCCGAAGCCATAACGTCACCCCGGCCACGCCCACTAGGCCACGCCCACTGCATAGGCCACACCCACTTGACGTCCTGTACGGAGGACGTCGAGTGAACAGGCCAGAGATCAATAGGTAGACGGCGCAGCTAGCCACCCGGGCTTTAGCCGGGGGGGCTTGAAGTAGATCACGGTATTTTCCTCTTACTCGCGTTAGAAACAATTCCCTAGTATAGCTTCAGTTACCATACCGAAACATGCCGACGACTTTATAATAAATGAAGTGAGTTAAAACAACCCGGGATTGGACAACTTTCTTCGAGAATATGCAATCACAGCTACATTTTTCTTTCGGGGTGCTGCGAAAGGGCAAGGCAATCTCAGATTGGTTGACTACTGTTATATTCCCTTGGCAAATAGACAGTCCCCAACACGCATGCGCACACACACACACGTGGAACAGACACACACACACACACACACAGGGAGCACACAAAAAACATGGACACAAAGAACACACTGTGGCAACCCCGGTCGTCGGCGGCTGCGATTCCCGAAACAAACGCTCGAGCACAGTTGCGGTGCAACGGTTTTATTACTGCAGCTCACGAAAGAAAGGGGAAATCATACAGGAACTCAAGTGTCTTCCACACTGGGGCAAAAAAAGTGAGGGGTCTCCGGGTCCGGTCCGTCGGTGAGGTCGGCGTGGCTCCCGCTCCCGGCTTCTCCCGCGACTGTCTCTCACTCGGCTCCCCATGGCAGCCACATGGCTGAGAGAGCCCCGAATGAGTGGAGAAGCAGGCTATTTAAGCTGCTTCTCCACCGGTTCCTCAGGTGCTCTTCATCGCCTTAATTAGCAACGGCCGGGTTGCCACACTCCTCCACCCTTTGTTGAAGCCTCGGGTGGCCTTTTGGAGCAGCAGCGGTCTGGCGCGTAGCATGGCTGCTTCTGCTGCCGGCGTGGCTCGTTTCGCGGCGTTGTCTGGCGCGGCCTCGTCCCCCGCGCCCTCGTCGCCCACGCCCTCGTCTCCCGCGGCCTCGTCCCCCGCGGCCTCGTCCCCCGCGGCCTCGTCCCCCGCGGCCTCGTCCCCCGCGGCCTCGTCCCCCGCGGCCTCGTCCCCCGCGGCCTCGTTAGGGGTCTCCGGGTCCGGTCCGTCGGTGAGGTCGGCGTGGCTCCCGCTCCCGGCTTCTCCCGCGACTGTCTCTCACTCGGCTCCCTCCCGGCACGAGCCACATGGCTGAGAGAGCCCCGAATGAGTGGAGAAGCAGGCTATTTAAGCTGCTTCTCCACCGGTTCCTTAGGTGTTCTTCATCTCCTTAATTGGCAACGGCCGGGTTGCCACAACACACAATTCACCGAACATACACACACAAACACCAGGAACACACACAGAACGCGCACGCACAAATGTAAACAAACGCAAACACATACACAGGGAGCACACACAAGTACAGAAAGATAACACAAAGATCACGAAACAAACACACACAAACACGCGGAACACACACAGAAGCCACACGCACATGACTGAGACATGCATACGCACACGGCCATTCTATCCCTCTTACACTCACACACAAAATCTGTCACACAGACATTTCTACACTAAACTACACAAACACACGTAGACACAAACACGCACACATACGCCTCGAGAATGATGTTGACTTTTTATTCCTCAAACACACAGCCATAAATCAACAGGCCCCTCCCCCTGGAGCCCAAAGTCAGTCTCCTCAATGAAAGGCTCAGGCCAACAACGCACTAATAGCAATTCACAGAGCCAGTCAGGCAAGCGGAGCAGCGGCCCGCGGAGCGTTCCTCCGTTTGTAATTCCTAATTACATTCACTCACTAGAGCCGCTGCTGAATTAGTAATGGAAGGAGATCTGACCCGCGCCCAGCCCTCCTAATGCCCACGGTTCGGTTACGTCAGACAGATTATCGCCAGCTTCTGTCTGGCCTCTAATAGACAGATGTAAATTTAACATTTACATTCTGAAGGAGTTTACCTCCCCAATGTTTTACGTGGTCAGAAATGTCTTTTACTTTGGACTTAGTCTCACAAATCAGACTTTAGGTTCTCGCCTAGTGTCTGAGGATGACAAGCTCAAAGAACGGGGCGTTTCACTTCCTTCGCTTCCTATTTTATTTTTCGGCCAATCATGTGGCTGGATGCCGGGATCTGTGAGCGTGTAATTGGTGAACACAAACCCGGCCAGCAGTATTAAACTGTTGTAAACATCGTGTGGACAGGCCACTGTAGAAATACAGATTTTAAATCCCCTTCTGAAAGCTTCTTCCACTCATGGGATTTAGGTTTCCTCGGTACGAGGAGACAAGGCCTACTCCCCCCCCCCCCCCCCCCCCCCCCCCCCCTCCCTGGTGGTCTATATTTCCACAATAACAAAGCAAAACACATTTCTGGCTGACTTTCATCCTTTTAAAGGTGCTGTAGGGAAGATTTAAAAGCTATCATTTGTGTGTAATTTGTTAGTAATGCCATAGTAATCCCTCAGCTGTTAGAGAGTGAAATGTGCTCTGAGGATATCGCTCCTGGTTGACTGCTCCTCCCACTGTGTGTGACAACCTTGACTACAGTCCAATCCTGGTTCTTTTCTAACCAATCAGGGCATCTCTTCCCTACTTGGTTAAGGGAATCCATCTTACCTGTCACAGAGTATCAAGCTCCACCACAGTTCGCCAACAAACGCAAGACTTGTCAATGACGGAGAGGGATAGGGCAGAGAGGGATGGGGCGTTTATTTAGGTTGTTGGTTTCCAAAATCTTGCTCTCTTCTGCTCTCTGTTGCTTTTAATGCTCAAAAATCTGTAGCTTTAATAGCGTTTTATCTCCTCCCCCGTCTCCGCTGTCTGCAGGTATCCTTGCTAAAGAACGATGAACCGCTGAACACGGAGGATAAGAGAGCCGACCACAACCTCATCATCTCTGAGGCCCGCCTGTCCGACTCGGGCAACTACACCTGCCTGGCGAGCAACATCGTGGCCAAGCGGGGCAGGGCCAATGCCGCCGTGGTTATTTACTGTAAGCTAGGTTAGCAGGGGGGGCAATGTTAGCTTCACGCTTAGAAATCTGACAAACATGTCTCTTGCAAATTTAGACCCTAAGCCATAACCCGCCCCTTGCAAACCCATCCCCCTAAACCCCCCGTTGATTCTACTGATGTCTAAACTACATTGATGTCCGCATATAAAACATATCTCCTGATATACAAATGCGGCAAAAATTTGTGAAAACAGCTTGTAAGTAGAAAATGATTATGCTTGCTTCAAAATGTAAGGAGGAATTTATTATGGTTGCTTCTTTACGTAATAGGTGAACCAAAATGTTAAAGGTTGGAACATTATAGGCAAACATTTTATTTTTTTATGTGATCAGAAATTTGATACATTATCGACTGGGGTTTCCATATTATTGCTATTGGTTTAATTACAACTAGAGGTTGAGAAAATAATTCTCTATTAAATTTAATTATTTTCATTATATTATAACTTTAACCCATTTGTTTGTGTGTTTTTGTCTTCCCAGTGAACGGCGGCTGGCCTCTGCGGACCGACTGGTCGCTGTGTAACGTGCGCTGTGGGTGGGGCTTGCAGAAGCGCTCGCGCACCTGCACCAACCCGGCGCCGCTCAACGGGGGGGCCTTCTGCGAGGGCATGTCGGTGCAGAAGAGCACCTGCAGCACACTCTGTCCAGGTGAGCTCCACCACACACACTCTGTCCAGGTGAGCCCCACCACTCTCTGTCCAGGTGAGCTCCACCACAAAGTCTGTCTTATGAAGCACATTAAGGAAGTTTTGTGTGGTAAAATGTGCGTAACACTACAAGGGGCTGTAGGTCAAATATACAAGCTAATGTTTGAGTGTAATGTTTTACACTCATTACCATCCGTCAGCTATAAGTGAGCGAAAAGCGCTGTGAGAATATCCGTTCGGAGTTGGTGCTCTTGACTCCCGGCTGATTTCTGGACAATCAGTGCATATCTTCCCCGATTGGTTTGTGGGAGCCATCTTGCCTGTCAATCACAGATTCATGAAATGCTTCACTTCTCACTGGTGGAGAAATAAGGGATGAGAGAGAGCGAGAGAGAGAGAGCAGGAGAGAGAGCGAGAGAGAGAGAGACAGACAGACAGACAGACAGACAGACAGACAGACAGACAGACAGACAGACAGACAGAGCTTAAAGTTGTGAAAGTGCTGAGGAGGTGAGCCAGATATCTCATCCTCAACCTAATCTGCACTTTCCAAGTGTGTGTTTCCAGACCGGCTGTTATCGGCCAGCTTGTGCATAAGGAAAGAACAGTGGGAGATGGAGAGAAAGAGGCTACTTTTATAAACAATCCTCCTGCTTCCCCTCAAACCAACAGACCCCCCCGCTCTCTCTCTCTTTCAGAGGGATTCTGTTTCCACTCCTGAATGTTTTTATATTTTCCTCTTTCTTTCTTTAGTTCCTTTGTTTGATGTTGTTTGTTTGTTCCTTTTGCACAACAGAAAAATTAGCATTAGATTAACAAGTAGAAAGAGGGGTGGATCTTTATGGAGAGGTCAAGGTGGAGGGGAGGCTTGATGAAACATGACACAATCAAAGCGACTTTGTGTTCAAAGTCAGGAGGTAACATTGTACACAACCCTGCTCCTGTGAGAGGGAGAGGGGAAGAAACAGCATCTTCTGCCTTTCTTTTTTGGTCGGGGGGTTGAAAGAAAAGCTGGCTTGGCAGACTACAGGAAGCTGTACAAAAGGAGGTTGTAGCTTCTAATTCAGGCTTGGTCCTTTTGTAAGCAAGATGTGCATGTTTGTGCTCTGTCAGAGGTTTGGAAAGGTCTCTCTCTCTCTCACTCTCTCTCTCTCTCTCTCTCTCTCTCTCTCTCTCTCTCTCTCTCTCTCTCTCTCTCTCTCTCTCTCTCTCTCTCTCTCTCTCTCTCTCTATCCTTTAATCAATGAATGTGAATGGATTGGAACCAGAATCAACCAGCCAGGAGATGGCATGTCACTACCAGAAGTTGAACGGTTCCAAGCTTTGGGAATAGTCGTTGTTTGTGAAACGTTCCCAGTCTTGTTCAAAGTCTCAGAGCCATGGCAAATCCCTTCAATTTGGGAGCAGCTCATCCCTACTAGGGTTATGTTCAAGCAGATGGACACCAATCTATTGGGATGTCAGCCATTTTATGAAGCATTATAATCTTGTCTCACAAATGAGTCTTTCACAAAGGTTTTTAATGCAATGCAATGCAATGCATTATATATATATATATATATATATATATTCATATCAACATTTATATTATGTCATATTCTCACTTAGATATATTTTTTAAGGGTAACATGAATTCATCCATAATTCAAAGAGTTGATACAGTTTAATTAATCGTGTCAATCAATGAATATATGTGTACATGAATATATTAGTAATAGTGGTGGTCATGGTAATATTTTGATTTTGAAGTTCCAAACGCCTGTGGCTTCCATGGATATCCATTGGCTTATATTCCGTGACTCACAATTCTTCCAACTCTTGTTTTGGCCCCAAATAGCGATATCCTCAGCCCATCAGATCTGAGCAATTGGCAATAAGATTCCTCTCAACAAATGGTTTTCAACCAAACAAAATACTCCAACTTCTTCTTCTTCTTCTTCTTCTTCTTCTTCTTCTTCTGCTTCTTCTGCTTCTTCTGCTTCTTCTTCTTCTCCTCCTCTTTACACTTCCTTGTCCGTGATCAGTCTGTTTTGAGAATGTTACGATACCATTTTATTCTTCCCGAGACCTGATTTGTTTTTTTTGTGGGGGGGGGGGGGGGGGGGGGGTATATACATCAGGGGCCGTATTCACAAAGGATTTTACTGCTAAAAGTAGGTCCTAACGCGAATTTAGGAGTAACTCCTAAAAATAATGGGCGTGTCACTCTTAAATTTAGGACTCCTAACTTTTTTCACTAAGAGCAATTCACAAAGTATTTTAGGCCTAAAAGTAGCACCTAAGTCTGGGAGAGCTTGAAAGTCCTCAAGAGGACTCCTAACTCAGTAAGACCTATTCACAAAGAATCGTAAATGCCTGCGAGACGAAATGTTAGGGTATTAAACTTGTTACGGAGTTAATCGCGATGCAATAACATCCCCGACTAACAGGAATAATCCGATTAGTCCCGAAATAAAATGTTTGGCCACACTACGTTATTTAGCAACAGGGGAAATGCAACTTTGCAATGCCGACGATTTAAAAATATCCCAACCATCAGTCAGCCGTGCCATAAACTTTCCTTTGGACTTTCAACAATTACACAGGATCAAAGCCAACTTCATGGCAATTGCAGGTATGCCCGGTGTGGTCGGTGCTATTGACGGGACGCACATAAAAATAATTGCGCCATCAAAAGACGAGGACGTGTTCGTCAATAGGAAGAAAGTGCATTCCATCAACACGCAGGTTGTTTTTGATGCAAATTTTAACATAGCCTACTGTATGTTGTTGCAAAGTGGCCTGGATCTTCAGCTACCCATGATTCGCGCATTTTAATGGGGAGCGGTCTGAGGCAGCTTTTTGAGATGTACCAGTTGGGTGTCACTTGCTGGGAGACAGTGACCATCCATGCAAGACGTGGCTCTAGACACCCTACCTCAATCCACAACCGGGAGCACAGTTAAAGTATAACATGTAAGTGATTACGCAGATTACGCTTAGTCCTATGCGCAAAACACATCGTATTGGCTCTTTGACGCCTTTTATTTGTTGAATCCATATTATCGTCTACTGATTTCTTCCATATATGGTAGAGCACACAAACATACACGAAATGTTGTGGAGAGAGGAATTGGGCAGATGAAACGTCGGTTCATGTCCTCCACGGCGAAATACGCCTCACCCCAGAGAGGGCAAGCACAGTAATCACTGTATGTGCCATTCTACACAACCTCTGCAAGCGGAGGAACATTCCACAGCCAGACGATGATGATGATGATGATGATGATGATGATGATGATGATGATGATGATGATGATGATGATGATGGCGATCAACATGACAATGAATTTGGCCGTGTGGAACCGAGTGGACTGGCATTTAGGGATCACTTTGAAAACACATTTTAGGTAAACACCTTGGCACAAATCAGTCAACACTTGTGTAGTTCATAACATTTATTTTCTTTTAAATTGTACGTATTTTTATTGTTTGCTTTCTCTCTCTCTTGAACGTGCAGGCCACAACGTCATTATCGTGGTCTGCACAAAATTGTCATCATGCGTGTATTCTGCTAACTGCACTATAACAACTTAATAGGAATTCATTTCTAGCCTAGGCTATTTCCTTGTTTTTCGGTGATTCAGTGGGCTCGTCTGAACAACCAATCACCGAACTGACTGCTTCTAAACTCGTGCACGAGAATTGACGTAATCCATAGCAACGGCGCGTCACTCTTAGTTCACTCTTTGTGATTTATCCTTAGTAAGAGTAGGTCTCAGCGGCTTTGTGAATAACTTTTAAGAAAAAACTCCTACGTAAAATGTTTTAGCGCGAGTTAGGAGCACTCCTAGCGGTAAGATAAAATGCTTTGTGAATACGGCCCCAGTTGTATACTACTAACCCAGTATGGATGTTTAATGACTGCTATCATTTTGGTATTGTCTGGCTCAGGTTAAACCCGCTGTAAAACACAAACAAATACATACAGCATCTAGCATTGAAACTACTAATAACTCTTGTTTTTATTGAAGGGTTCTCCTATGTGACAGGAATGTATATTCTGTTCACTAACTGTAAACAAAAAGTACTAATTTTAACATCTGCTAAATGACAAAAATGGAATGTAAATATATGTATACGCAGCAAAGAAGGTTGATTTACTGCACGCATGTACAAGCAGTTTGTTGGTTTGTGAATCATTTTGTATGTTGATTAACTCCTGGGAAGGTTCATATAAGCCAAATGCCTTATAGTCGCTTGTTGGCTATTGAATGAATTATACATTTATTTTTCTAATTATAGCTACTGGTTTACTTGCCATTCTTCAAAGAGTGTAATAGTCCTTAATTACAAATAAAATAATTGTGGATTGGATCGTAGAGCATGTAAGTAGAGATTAGGTTGTGAACCCCCGTGTTACACACAGATAGTTTACCCTTAGGAAGGCTTTACCTTGACTTGATTTACTAGGTAGATTTAATTAGATAACGTGATTCAAGAACAAACTCATTTTTTTTAGTTGCTGGCTTGAAATGAAGGGAAATATTACATAAACAAACCATTACACTGCCAGAAAATGATTAAAATATGAACTTTTTATGTGTAATAGATAAACAGAAAGTACTCCTTGAAGCCTCCGCCAACCCAAACACACACTAAGGTTGACTCAATACTTATACTCTGAGGGCCCTATTTTAACAGTCTGAAACGCAAGTGAGAAGGCCCAAGCGCAAGTAGCTTTGTGGGCGGTTCTATGGCGATGTCGCTATTTTACCGGCGCAAAAATGACTCTTGCGCCCGGCGCAAATCTAAAAAGGGTTGGTCTGAAGTAGCCTGATTACTCGTAGGTGTGGTTTGGGCGTAACGTGCAATAAACCAATGAGAGTGCCAGCTCCCATCTAATCCCCTTTAAGAGCCATGAGCCCATTTGAATCTGACGAGTTGATATTTTGACAGCGCGTCTGCAGTCTCCGATGACTTTTTGCTTTTTTGTTTGCTTGTGTTTGATCAGATGGACGCACACACGCGCACCCTCATTCATTAATTATTTTACACATACACACACGCGCGCCCTCATTCATTCATTCTTTTACACATACACACACGCGCGCCCGCATTCATTCATTCTTTTTAACACTCACTCGCGGTAAAACAATGTTTTCTCACAATCAAATACTCATCAATCCTAAAAGTTATGTGCATGTACACGATGTCTGTGTCAAGAAAATATGTGTTTGCTGAACTGTACTGCGCCAGTTGCAAACTAGCAACGACACATTAGCCATGTGAGAAAGTCAATTGTGCCGGATGCAAGATAGGGTATGTACGTGAATATATGTATGAACATTTCTATGTATATTCATTTGTTTGTGTGAGTATGGATGTATGTATGTATTTATGTATGTATGTATGTAATGAAGCAATGAAGGAGACACAAGTGGCAGTAACACTGATATGCAGCCGCTACACGGACCATTTGAATCTTGTCTAACATCCATCGGTGGAGTGAGGCCGTCTCCTTGTCTTTACATGCAGCAGACCGCTGATGAATGACATTGTTCAACACTTGCCATGTATTTGCGTTTGTATGTATGTATTTATGTTTGTATATGTTTGCATGTACCTACTTATTTATCTATGTACGTATGTATGTATCTATGCATGTATGAACTTGTATGTACGTACGTGTATCTATGTATGTATGTATGTATGTGTATTTATGTAAGCATTTATACATGTATGTATGTATCTATCTACATTTGTATTGATGCACGTTTGTACTTGCGTACGTACTCACGTACATACATTCATACGTGTATTTATGTATGTATGTATTTACATTTGTGTCTATGCATGTATGTACGTACGTTTGTACGGACGTATTTGTATCTAGGTATGTATTTACCTCCTTAGTGTGTGTATGGACCTCTCCCCCTCTCACGTCTCCCTGCGTGTTGCAGTGGACGGCGGCTGGGGCCCGTGGAGCCTGTGGACGGCGTGCGGCGTGGACTGCGGGCGCCAGCGGAGCCGGGACTGCGCCGAGCCCGAGCCGCGGCACGGGGGCCGGCCCTGTGACGGCCCCGGGCTGGGGGCCGACAACTGCACCGGGGGCCTCTGCATACTGAGTGAGTGGGGCCGGACGTCTCTGAGGCCCTGGGGCCAGAGCGCTGGGCCTCTAGGGGCCGTTGGGGCTAAACGTCCTCAGGACGGAGACGCTATCTTACCCTCCTTTATGGACTCAGTGGTCCTCCAGGAGGGAGCAGGGGGAGCGTCTGGCTTTGTGGCCGTAGATTACACTTTGTAGGCAATCAGGGCTATGCTGTGCTTTATAGGCACATACGCGCACAGGGACGCACAAGCACACTCAAATAAACACACAAAGATACTCATGTACACACTAGCGCATGCATACACTCGTATAAACACACACATGCAAATGCTCAAATAAATACACACACACACACACATATAAATACACACTCACATGCACACACAAAAACACCACACATACACGTAAATACTCACTCACACAAATTCAAATAAATGTCCACACACATGCGCAAAAGCTTTGACGTGAGACTAAACCAGACATTCATTGTGTCCTTGTCATTGCAGATGGAAAGCTGCTTCATGACATCAAGCCACAAGGTAGGTTCTCCAGGGTTAGGGTCAGGGTCCTCCAGGGTGAGGGTAAGGGTTATCCAGGGTAAGGGTTCTCCAGGGCTAGGGTTATCCATGGTAGGATCAGGGCACAGACCAACATCCTCATATCCACTGAGTGTAAAGCTGTACAGCAACTTATACAATTGCGCAAAACATGACAAAATGGGTCAACGTGATCGCTCATATATAAAGCTAGATAAAAAGACCCTGTGGTCATATATTCCTAGCATTGGTCAGCCCAGTGGCAGTGGGACCCCTAGCCCCCGGCAGTGCAGATGTTTTTGAGCAACTCACAACCGTTATACGGTATACAGAAGTGAGCGAATCGAAGTACTGCTGAGAACCAAGCCGGCCTCTGCTGTCGGCGGGTGTATGTATGTACGGTACATGGAAACCTTCCCCTGACGCCGTATCAAATGGAGCACTGAAGGAGACACGACTGTCAGTAACACTGATATGCAGCCGGTACACGGACCATTTCAATCCCGTTCTAACATCCGTCGGTGGAGCGAGGCCCTCTGCTTGTCTTTACGTGGAGCTGCCCTCTTCACATTGTTTCAGCTCTTTCCATAAAGCACGCAGCGATTATTCATATCGGTTTCAAATCGCCTCCGTTTGAACCACTCGTAATCCTATTATGAGTTTTATCAAGCTACAATGTTTAATTTGAATGCTGTATAAAAGCTATGTTTCCCATTATCCAGCAGTTCATCCTAGCCATTTTCTGGCCCTTAAAATGGTCTGCTTGGTTTCATGAAGTCGTATAATGTCAAAGTATATCCATCTTTTATGCGTGATTGTAATTCCTACTTCTAATGCATTATGATCATCATTATGCTTCATGGTGCATAATGATATGCATGTGAAAATGCTAAACTATGCAGAAAAACATAATTTGAATGCATTGTGATGTAACATATTATTGCATGCATAATTGTGACGCATAATTGAAGCAGGGTTTCCATTATTTAAAGGGATATAATTTAGAAAATAAAATTGAGATTAGTTTTATGTAATTAGTATACGGGACCCGCAGGTCATCGCGATGGTGACCACGGCCAAGTTCCAAGTTCACATGGCGCCGGCTTCTAAACTTGGCCATCCAAAAGTCACATGATCTTTCAAAGTCAGGTCAGGTTTTTTTACATAATCACAATTACAGCCACAAAGGGCTCCACACACGTCCGTATCCAAACGAGATGAGACGACTTTCTCCTCGACACCCTACCCACTGACCTGGCTAATAGCGTTGGGCATCGAACAACGAGCCAGGAGGACACCCTGAGAGGGGTCACATGACAGTGGGGGTCCATCTTCTAGTCGGCTAGAGAGGAATAGGTGACATTGAACCAGATGCAGCCACATCTGTCGAAACTTCCCCAGCCCTCAATTAACCTGTTACGGAAATCTGCGTGTTTCCGTGATGTGGCCACGGATTTGCAGTTAAGCGTCTGTGGTCATTTCACGGATTCCTGTGAGACCAGGTTGCTGTAGCTGTGAATTCTCCTCCCATAATGCCTCTGGCTACTTGTCAGGCTTCCCCAGAAAATAACACCTTTCCTTTTTTCTTTTGTACAATGGAGCTCATTATTTTCTTGAAGAACTGAAACTGCAAATCATTTCTCAGCTCTTTTTCTTGGTGGGGGGATGTGTCTCATGCTGCCGTGCCGTTTGGACCGGCTACAGGGTAATCGCCGTGATGAGCTAATTTAATGAATTGCTTCTGTCAGACGGTCCCTTCGGATGGCTCTGTGGCACCACACATCAGACCCAAATGCCGTTTGTGAAATGACCTTCAGGTGTTGGGTTGATTAGAAGTGCTTTCCCTGTGTGGATCCTCATTAGCACTAGCTTCTCACACACTCTTGCTCCTGCTCTGTCTCCAGCACACTACCACGATTCCACAACGGGAATCTTCACGATGCACTTTCAAACCAGCAGGAATAAAACTGAAAATAAGGTTGTCCAATACCCACTGAAGCTACCACACAGTTCACAGTCCTCTAGCAGACAAAACTGGAATCATTTTCAGTTGTTGGTTATTTTCGAACAGAATAATATTTATATGTACCATGATTAAAGGAAATGGTGCTAGCAATCAGAGGCGTTCTTATCTGTAATATCCCCCAAATAAACTTCTTTAAGTCTGGATCGTTATCTTTAATTCTTTATTCTCGTTTTTCTGCCCGTTTCTCTCTCTCTCTGTCTCTCTCTCTCCCTCTTTCTCCCTTTCTCCCTCCCACGGTGTCCGCGAATCCTTAAAAAGTCTTAAAAAGTCTTAAATTCATGTTTCTAAATTGAAGGCCTTAAAAAGTCTTAAATTCGGTACAAATGTCATGTGCTGGTCTTAAATACTGTAACTCAAGGTCTTAAATTTGTCGGGGCTGGACTATATATTTTTTTATTTTCCTTGTGGGACTTTTCAGGAAGGACATGTAGAGAGACTTCTTTCTTGCTAGCTGCATATATTAACGATTATCTGCGTGCTTGCTAGCTAGTCTGCGACAATGGGGAGGTGCAAATTCAAGGACAGTCGGCCGGAATACGTCCGTTTCCGAAGTTGGCTCGCGTCTGTTGCCAACCCCCACCATTGCGTGTTTTAGGTCTTACATTTCATTCAAGATAGTATTAAAAAGGTCTTAAAAGTCTTAAATTTGACTTGCTGAAACCTGCAGATACACTGCTCCCTCCCTCCCTCCCTCTCTCTATCTCCCTCCATCCCTCTCTCCCCCCCCCCCCCCCCCCCCCCCCCCCGGTAGAGGTGGAGAGCAGCAGTGACGTGGTGCTGTATGACGCGGTTGGTATGCCAACCCTGACCCCATTATATCGTCCAATCAGGAAGTCACAGGGTAACGACCAACGGGCTGCCTCCAGCCGGCCTCTCAACCTTATTAAAGTATAAAACTCTGGCCCCCCACCTGCCTCCTCAGTCCTCGTTAGGAGACGAAGAAGGACACAATTAAGGCGCTTGGGTCGACCCTCGAGCCAAATAATGATTGTGGAAAAAAAGAATGTGTCTCAGCCTGGGCTGTCTCAGGGCTTTAAAGCTGCATATCTAACACAACAGTTTATTTGACCACAGTCTGCTCAGCCTGCTCCGTCTCAGCACATCTCTTTTCTACTCTAACCCTTGACAGTAGCTAACGTTGTTGGCTCTGACTGGGATACGACCACGACCACAACTACGACGGCACTTAGGTTTTTACGGACAAGACAGGTCGCTCCCGCTCCTGTTATTTGATCACACGGTCGATGGGTCGTTCTCCGTCTCGATGAGTGCACAATCCAGAGATTTCTTCGGGGAGAAAAAACAACGCTTTCTTTAATCTCCTCCTCTGAGAATCTTGTCAGATAACAACTGTCAGATAACAATTGCTCATCCGCTGTCAGCATGGATCCCAACCTTCAGGTCGGGTGCAGGGCGTAGGTTGGTCCTTAGTGGCTTTTTCTTGTCTGTTGTGAAGGAACATGCTAGCGATGGACAATCTAAATCTACGGGAAGCTCCATGCGTTGGCGAGGTCAAATCCCTGGCCTTAGCTGTGGCGCTGCTGCTGCTTGTTCTGTTGGTCTGAAAGGGAGGGGCCAGGGCATCTCACACAGGCCTTGTTCTTGGACTAATCCACCACTTAAGGTACTGCTGACCGAGAGCCTGATTCAAGGTCTGCAAAGTCTGGACACAAAAACAATTTAATTTATTTGTTATTCCTTCAAAATGAGGAAGAAACATCCTCTCCCATCTCTTCACTCCGACAGTTTATTTTTGATTGCACTCAATATTGAATCACCAATCGTATTTTAGAATAACATTGGTCATAAGTATCAACGTTTGAATAAGAAATACCCCCATTATTTAATCAAGAGAAAGTTACAGTTAAGATGTAGTCACCAAATGACTGTGTTGATGTATTTCATGTAATACCCTGTATTTTACTCTCAGAACAGGGGATTTATTTTCCCAAGCCTGAGTTGATGGGTCAACACAACAGTGATATTCTGCAGAGTGGCAGAAACTGCATTTTGATGACCCAGCAGGACACATCGAAGACTACTACCCTGCTCTGGGCCTCTTTCGATATAAGAGCGAATAAAGCTGTAACTTCATAGATTATTATAATCAATCCATGCCCCAAATTACACTCTCTCTCTCTCTCTCTCTCTCTCTCTTATATGCCTTTTTGTTATATTTTATGGCACTACTACAAATATATTGTAAGTTAATACTATATTGATCCCCAAGGGGAACACTTTGGCATCGCAGCAAAATATTGTAGACAAGAAACACAAATGTATACAATACATAAAACCCATACAGACTAGGATAGAGTTGGGTTGTACTGTAGTTCCACTGCAAAATTGATTGGCTCAGGAAGTAGAGTGGGTTGACTGAGAGGCTGCTCAACCAATGGCTGGAGCTGATGGGTTGAGCTTGACTTATTTCAGCTCCATCTGTAGGTCCAGCCTCATCCCTGGCTCAGGTCCAGCTCCTCTCCACCTCATTCATACCACTTGGTCACCCACCATTCAAGTAGCATCTAGTTATAGCCCCGGAGAACAAGCTCTGTCTTGGCAGTGGATGACTGCGTTGTCAGAGAGAGGGGGTTAAGCTTCTCAGACACTTATAGGATGACACATCGGTGTTTGGGGATGTCTAGATGTGTGGAGCTTGATCTGGACAGACGTTGAATTTGATGATGGCTACCGAGAGAGGATTAGGCTTCCAGGACCCCTATAGTTTAACACTACGCTGTGTTGAGGTGTGGAGCTCTGTATCAGCAGCAGCTTATTTTTAGTTTATCTCTGTGTCCGAGTGAGGGGTTAATCTTCTCAGTATAACGCCACGGTGTGTCCCGCAGTTCATATACAACATCGCTCTTTATAACGCTCATACACAACAACGCTACGAAATGAGTATCACAAAGTTGCCTTTGGTCGTAGCACACCCCCCCTTTCCTCGAACTTTCAGCCCAAAACACAGAAATCGTGATCGCGACTGCCGCCACGGCTCATGAACCCTTCACGCCTACCAGCTATAAAAAAGCTATAAAAACTACAAAATGACTCCATTAATGCAGGCTACGTGGAAAATGCGCCGACGTTGTCTCCGCCTCTTCCGCAACGTAGCTAAGATGGCTGCCGTTGAGTACAAAAAGTGTACATCAATCCACACTCAGTGTTTTGACTGTTTTTAGGAAACCATCCGGGTCCTCTCAGTACACTTCTTTTCGCCCCGATCGTAATTGGAACGCCCTATGTACTCAAACTAAGTATAGGAAGTACGGGTAGTATGGATATCGGAACACAGCACGCACATAACCGGGTTGATTGGCTAGCATAAAACCCAACCAGCTGGACTAGGTGCAGAGAGGCATAGCTGGACTAGATCAAGCCTTAGCAACTTAGATTGCTAGTGTGATCCCGGCTCCTACTAGCTGAGTGTCGAGGTGTCCTTGAGCAAAACACAAAACCGAAACTGCTCCCGAAGAGCTGGCTGTCGCCTTGCATGGTTGACACCGTCATTGGTGTGTGAATGTGTGTATGAATGGCTAAATGTTAGGCTATAATAGTAAAGCGCTTTGAGTGGCCACTGGTTAGAAGAACATATAAACGCAGTCCATTTCCCACTCGCCATGACTCAACAGCAGCGCTGCATGGTCACGGTGCCTGGGTGAGGTTGACCTGTTTCTGTGTGTCCAGTGTGGTCAGGAAACCCCCTGCTGATGAACTCGTCCATGCAGCCTGACCTGAGCGGGTCGCGGACCTACACCAGCCCCATGTGCTTTCAGGACTCCATGGACAAGGAGCTGATGGCCGACCACTCTCTGCTGGACCCGCTGCCCGACATCATGGTCAAAGGTACGGCACACAACGCCTTTAAAGACGGTAGCAGTGCTAAAGGCAGCTCGCTGGGTTTGTCGCACGAGCCGCTAGTGCGCTCAACACGTAGACAACGCGGCTCGCTGAGACTCCGGTTTGATTCCGACTAAAGTCGTTCACTTTCTATTTCAACCTGAAATTAGAAGAACATATAAGAAGATCAAAACATGCAACTTCCCATATGGAATGGTTAGTGATATCAACCATAAACTAGCCAAAATCATATTGGAAAACCCCAAAATCTCACAGATTATTGTGCATGCGGGATTTAATGATATTCAAAGAGAACAGTCAGAACTTCTGAAGAGGGATTACACTGATCTATTGGATACACTGGACAAAATACACATCAACTCATTCATCAGTGGACCCATACCAGCAGTTGACAGGGGAATAAACAGATTCAGTCGTCTACTTGCACTGAATACATGGCTTTCCAGAGTCTGCAATGAAAGAGGAAGGGGCTTTATTGACAATTTCAACTTATTCTGGGCGCGCAAATATCTTTTCAGAGCAGATGGCCTACACCCAAACAGGTTAGGCTCAAAACTGTTGAGGGACAATCTTCTCTTCTCGCTTTACGCACAGGCCACAATCTTGCCATGGTCTGACGCACAGGCCACAATCAGAGCACAGGTTGAGAAGAAGCGAGACTACAGCCTCCCCCACACATCTAGTCTGCCACTATCTGACACACAGATAGCAGACAGCCCACAGACCTTGAAGAGAGACAACAGCCCGCCCGACGCCATCAACACTGTGCCTTCCCCAATCGCTGATGCTGGCTTGACGAGGAACGGCCACCCCCCTCCTCTGCATTACAGACCAAAGACCTTGAAGAGAGACAACAGCCTGCCCGACACCATGGACACCGTGCCCTCCCCCATCGCTGATGCTGGCTTGGCGAGGAACGGCCACCCCCCTCCTCATCTCTCCCATAGCCACAACAACTCCAGCTCCACTGTCTCCTCCCTTTGCGATTTTCCAGCTGAATTTAAGAAACAGGAATATGTAGGCATCAAACTTGCATCTGTGTCAATGATAGCATCGCCAGGTCATTCCCACAGGCTGATAACACCAAAGCGGAGGGCGCCCCAGCCCCCCGCCCCCTGTACTGATAGTAGTCCTGAGTATTACTGAGACAAAAAAGGGTTCAGCCGTAGACAAAGTATAAAGGACGTTTCGCATAATCTGCTGAACCCAAGGTTGCCTATGTCAAAACATGGCAACTTTTGCATTCCTGCTGTAACCACTAAGAGAGTAAACAAAGGGAAACTTAGACACACTGCTAACCTCACAAATCTCATACATATTTCCTCCAAACCAAAAACAACCTTAAAGCCTATCAACCACACCATCAGGATGGGTCTACTTAATGTTAGGTCTCTTAATAACAAATCATTTTTAGTTAATGATTTTATTACAACCTCTAAACTGGATTTTATGTTTTTAACTGAAACATGGCTGGAACAAAATAACAGTGCAACCGTTCTGATAGAGACAGCTCCTCCCAACTATAACTTTTTTGATGCATGTAGATCTGGAAAAAGAGGTGGAGGGGTTGCTGTTATATTTAAAAATGATTTTCAGGGGAAACAGATGTTATTTGGTGATTTTCCATCATTCGAATACCTTTGTGCTGTATTGAAATGCTCCCCCAGAGTTCTCCTATTAATTATTTACAGGCCACCCACATACTCTGCAATTTTTTTCGATGAATTCACATAATTATTGTCTAGCATCTCCACAGACTTTGACTGTCTAGTTATAACTGGTGACTTCAATTTTCATACTGATGATTTGAATGACAAGTGTGCAAAAAAACTTTTACCATTTTGGACACATTTGAACTGTCCCAACATGTGAAAGAGACTACTCATTGTAAGGGCCACACTCTAGACCTGGTTATCACAAAGGGCCTCAATGTTTCTGATCTCTCTGTGACTGATCCTTCCTTGTCTGACCACTTTTGTGTTTTCTTTAATATATATTTTATTCCCAACATACAGACAAAATCAAATACTGTCAAAAAACGGTATATCAATGAAGAATCGTATGTACTTTTTAAAAAGGCCATCTCCTTACTACCACCTCTCAACCATGTTCTGCTGATGATCTTGTAGAAAACTTTAATTTGAAAATGTTGAAAGTCATGGATGTCATTGCACCTTATAAGGTTAAAACGATTTCTGGAAAGCAAAAGGCACCCTGGAGAAAAGCTGCTTCTGTAACAGCACAGAAAAAAGAATGCAGGAAGGTTGAACGCATCTATATCTTCAACACAAATTCCACCTGATCTCCATTCCACGCAGAAATGCAATGAGTTTGCAGCTTTTTATACTGATAAAATTGAAGGCATCAGACGCGCCATCAATATCTCCACTTCAAACAAAAATGTTGGACTACCACCCTGTTCAGGCAAAAGTAACGTGGCAGGGATGGCATGCTTTAATGTTATTGACTCTAAAACTCTTGTGGAAACTGTTACACAACTTAAGCCATCCACCTGTTGCCTTGATTCTTTACCTACCAACCTCTTTAAGAATGTTTTTGACTGCCTAGCAATAGACATATTGCAGATAGTTAACAACTCTCTCCAGTCAGGCAACTTCCCAAAAGCCCTGAAAACTGCAGTTATTAAACCCCTTTTAAAAAAGCGGAGCCTAGATACCTCTATTATTAACAACTACAGACCAATATCAAATCTGCCCTTCATAAGTAAAATCATTGAGAAAGTTGTCCTCCAGCAACTTAATCACTTCCTGGCATCAACTGGTTGTTATGACACCTTCCAATCAGGATTTCGACCCCTGCACAGCACTGAGATCGCCCTCATTAAAGTTGTAAATGACATCCGTCTTAACACAGACTCTGGCAAAACCTCAATACTAATGCTACTAGACCTCAGTGCTGCATTCGACACTGTAGACCATACAATACTTTTGGACAGGTTAGAAAACTGGGTGGGGCTTTCAGGCACAGTCTTAAATTGGTTCAGATCCTACCTACAAAATAGAACTACTTTGTTTCCATCGGCGACTTTGTATCAGAATCAACCAACGTGATGTGTGGAGTCCCACAAGGTTCGATCTTAGGACCCTCTTTATCCAACATCTACATGCTCCCACTAGGGCAAATCATGCATAATAACAATATTGACCATCATTGCTATGCTGATGACACGCAAATCTATGTATCGCTATCACCAAATGACTATCGGCCCATAGATCTGCTGTGCCAGTGCATTGAGCAAGTGAAAGACTGGATGTGCCGAAATTTCCTTCAGCTAAATGAGGATAAAACAGAGATAATTGTATTTGGTGCTAAAACGGAAAGGCTTAAAGTAACCCAACACCTTCACTCTCTGTCCCTGAAAACCTCAATCAAAGCCAGAAACCTAGGGGTTATCATGGATTCTGATTTACATTTCGAAAGTCACATCAAATCAGTTACAAAATCTGCATATTATCACCTTAAAAATGTAGCAAGACTAAGAGGGCTCATGTCCACCGAAGACTTACAAAAACTTGTACATGCCTTTATCACTAGTAAGCTTGATTACTGCAATGGTCTCCTTACAGGTCTCCCAAAACAAACTCTAAGGAAGCTTCAGCTTGTTCAGAATGCTGCTGCTAGAGTTTTAACAAAGACCAAAAAATTTGAACATATTACACCAATTCTTAAATCGTTACATTGGCTTCCTGTAGGTCAGAGAATTGATTTTAAAATCATGTTGCTAACCTATAAATCCCTACATGGTTTAAGCCCAAAATATTTAACTGATATGCTTCCACTACATAAGCCTTCTAGAACACTAAGATCTTCTGAGACCAATCTGTTAATTATCCCCAGAGTAAACACAAAACATGGGAAAGCAGGATTTAGTTACTATGCAACAAATAGCTGGAATAAACTCCCTGAGGATTTAAGACTTGCCCCAACTCTGAGCACCTTCAAAACAAGATTGAAGACTTTTATGTTTGCTTTAGCTTTCTGCTAAATCTGAAAATACTTTACCTTTATTTTACTAAAATGCCTTTTTAACTTTCCCTTTATTTTCTATTTTTACCAGAAAAATACATGATCTGATACCAGAGAGAAAGGTTGCTGGGCTAGAGTCCTAGAAGCTGGGTTAGAGTCCTAGAATATTGTCCTTTAGGTCGGGTTGTAGTCCCGACTTGGGTTCCAGAGAGACTGTTGATCTGATCTTAAATAACTTTCAATTTAATTTTCTCACTTTCTTAAATACATTGCACTTTCAATTTTACTTGCTAAAAAGCCTTTTTAACTTTCTATTTTACTCATTTCTTTGCATATGTTTTCTTTTACTTATCTATTATTTTATTTTATTGTATAACAATAAAACAACAATTATATGTGAAGCACTTTGAGTCTGCCTTGTGTATGAAAAGTGCTATATAAATAAAGTTGCCTTGCCTTGCCTTGAAATGTCCATCTGTATTTCCAGTCCTGTACATAAAGTTCCCCGAAGGCTGTCAAAAAATACATTCATAGAAAAGGCCACAAAAAAATTAACAGTCATAAAGAAGGTTGCAAAAGAAAAGCAATGAATTCCTGTCAGTTTTTCTTTTCATCGCTCAGTGTCGTCGTGTGAATATTCGCTGTAGTGCCGACCCTTTCTGCGACGTCGTCCCCAAAGCATTCTTTGATCAGGGCTGATTTCAGCTTTATTTTATAAAGATATATTTCATGGCTTTCTTTGTGCTTTCATGTGCAGTACATTGAAGTGAGACAGGAGAGAAGAGCGGAGAAGCTAAGAAATGACGTGTAGCATAGGAGCACAGGTGGGAATCAAATCACTCACAATGCGTACCGCCTACATGGTCAGCGCACTATGCTTAGCGGACCCCCGTTCCAGCTTCATTTGACGTCAGTACCTCATGACCCGGGGCAGGGACGCCGAAAAGGGGGGGTAAAGGAGACGGATTCTAGGGGCCCATGGTGGAGGGGGGCCCAGAGAGGCCCCTAATGATGATGAAATTATAATACAGAAAAAATAATGACACTAAGTTTCATTCTTTTCATGGGGCCCAAAATCCCTAGCGGCGCCCCTGCCCGGGGGGAGGTGATGGTGACAGATAAGACCAGGGTGTGTGTCCCGTCTGTCTGTCCGTCTCTCCAGGGAGAGGGGAGAGAGCCGAGTACCCGATGATGTCCCATCCCAGGACCTTCCCGTGGGGCGTGGCGCCGGACTACCAGGGCGTGGGCGTAGACGCCACGCTGGGCCGCAGGGAGAAGACCCTCTTCATCCCGCACGGCCCCCCCTCCTCTTCCTCCCCCACTGAAGACCACCAGGGTGCTGGGCCACGCATGAGGAAGGCTGGTCGTATCCAACACTGGTGAGAGAGAGAGAGAGAGAGAGAGAGAGAGAGAGAGAGAGAGAGAGAGAGAGAGAGAGAGAGAGAGACCAAAAGTTAAGTTTAGTCAATCATAATCATGTAATTCTCAGAAAATAGATAACGTGGGTAAAAAGATGAGGTTTAATGATGACAGAAAGAATGAAACAAGGGCTTCTCAACAGGCAGTTCTACTCAAGTTCAATGTTATATGTGTGGCAAAGTGTCGTCGAGTGTTATTATTCTGAACCATGATGTCAAAAAGAACGAAGGACAAGAGCAGGAGCTTCAAATATGATTTATTTCTCCCAAGTTCCCTAGCGGGGACATGTTTGAGTCTACTGATACAAAGATTGACGAGCAGACATTTATTGATTGTGGCAGGAGGTGGCTATGCGTCAGAGTGTGTGCGTGTGTGTGTTTGCATGAGTGTTTGCGCGTGTGTCTAGCGTGTGAGGGTGTGTGCTAGTGTGTGTACGTGTGTTTGTGTCTGTGCGTGTGTGTTTGTACGAGTGTATATGCATTGGGTATTGGTGTCTCTGCGTGTGTTGGTGCATGCGTGCGTGCGTGTGTGTCTGTGTGTGTGTTTACCTCCTGTGTCTGGACCATCAGCCATGCTTGTGTCTCTCTGTAGGCATTAGCCTGCTGGTGCCCCGCGGAGGGATAGCTGAAGACATGAGCTGGGAGATGTACATGATCATCAACCAGGAGGACAGCAGGTGAGGCCCACACTGAGGCTCTGAGGCCGCCTCCCGCCAACCCCTTTATTCTCTCACCCCCCACTCCTTACACACACACAAACACACGCACACACACACACATATACATATACACACACACACACATACATACACATATACACACACGCACACACCTATACACACACATACACACACACACACAAACAAACGCATTGACACGCAGACACATACAGACACGTATACATACAAACAAACAAACGCATGCACCCATACACATACACACACACACATACTCACATACATATACACATCCACATACAGTACATACCCATACAGACATACAGACACATACACATACACATACACACACACACCTGTTCCTTGGTCGGAGTGGAGCTTCTTTTCGTTTTCTTTTTTCTTTTTCCTATTATTTCTGTGCTCTTCTCTCTAGTCCTTCTTTACTTCCTTCCCTTATTAATACCTAATTCCGTTTTCGTCTTTCAAGTTTCCTTTTCCTTTTGTTCTTTTCCTTTTTTTCTCTTTTTCTTTATCAAACACATTAATACAAACGCACGCACACACACACACACACACACACACACACACACACACACACACACACACACACACACAGTCATGCATACACATACACTGACACACACACACACACACTCACCATGACTGAGTGCAAGACACACACACTTACTTGACACGGAATGTGGTCTTTGCTCATCTTGCACACACTGCAGGGTAGGACGTAATGTGTAACCAATAGAAGTGTGTACGTGTGTGTGTGTGTGTGTGGGGGGTGTGTGTATGTGCGCGACACTGCAGAATGGAGGGCTATACTTAGAGTCTGCTTTGCGCCTGGAGACAGTGCAGTGATGACACCCTCTCCTTTTGTCATGACTGGTTAAAGTGGCAAATGTTGCAAACACACTGTTGTTTCCTCTCCTCCGCTCTCTCTCTGTGATGACAATCCCCTTTTGGGGGTTCATTGGGGTAAACCAGAAGAGAAACAAATAAACAATCATAACTCGTGGATTTTTGTGTCGGGCCTGTCTGCTGTGTCAGAGGCACGCGCATCTCAAAGGGGTAGATGCGATGAAGGAACAAAAGAAAGACTGAAGAAATGTGTTCCTGGGCCACGGTGCGTTCATGCCTCAGAGCAGAAGACGTTAAGTCTGGTCAGTCATTGCCACCAGTTAGCCGTCACCCC
Organism: Gadus morhua; assembly: GCF_902167405.1. Lineage (NCBI taxonomy): Eukaryota > Metazoa > Chordata > Actinopteri > Gadiformes > Gadidae > Gadus > Gadus morhua. The sequence continues at coordinate 17,416,514 of NC_044051.1, read as the reverse complement.
GCTAACCCGTAGCTTCCGCTGGAGACGTTAGAGTCCGCATCGCCTGCATCTTTGGGAATCAAACTTGTGCTACCCCCCCCCCCCATACACACACACTTTCTCCCTCTTTTCCCTTTTGCCGCACCCCGAAGTTTAGGTTGATAGGTTTTATTATCATGCTGGGAACTCATGGTGGTGCATTCTGGTGACCATCTCTTCCCTGAAAGACCACTGAAAGAGTGGGTGGAGGTGGAGGAGGAGGAGAAGTAGTGGAGGAGGAGGAGGAGGAGTGGGTGGTGGTGAAGGACAGGGAGGGGGTGGTGGTGGTGGAGGAGGAGGAGGAGAATTGGGTGGTGATGGTGGTGGAGGAGTGGGTGGTAGTGGAAGAGTGTGTGGTGGAGTGGGAGTGAGTTGTGGTGGTGGAGGAGGAGTAGGTGGTAGGGGAAGAGGAGAAGAAGGAGTTGGTTGGGCTGGAGGAGCCAAGGGGCCTGCGCTCCATCGGGCTCCTACCAGAAGCTGTCAGTCAATCTCCTCCCTCATCATCTACAGAAACCCGAGGAGAAACCAGATGCTTGTGAGACCATCTGCATGCGATACGTTTATCTCTCTCTCTCTCTCTCTCTCTCTCTCTCTCTCTCTCTCTCTCTCGCTCTCACTCTCGCTCCCTCTCTTCCTCTCCATCAAGGTTAAGGAATAAGAATCGATCGAGGGTCCGTCGCTCGCTCGCACCCCATCTCCCCGGCGGTCCCAGATGTCCTCTGAGCCGCTCCTCTGAACATCCCTGCCGTGTCGGGGTCTTCTGGCTTTCTACTAAGGGGACCCTCGGAGCATAATAAGACCACGCTGTCAAACTCCCACACTCCCACACACGATCTAATGTCATTCGACAGGTGGGACATTCATTAGAATCGAGGCGCTTCATCACACATGGCGGTTCTTCGGGGTGTGGGGCAATGGGGTGGAGGGGGGGTGGATTTGCGGGTTATTTTATAGCTCGGGGTAACGGCGAGTATGTTAGCATAATCCGTACCGGTCACAGCCGTTAGAGAGTAGCTTCATTAAAAGAGTTGTACCGCGACAGAGTGGTGGCTGACGTAGTTTTGGACTAAAGGTCGTGTTGCTTAAGGTCCTCATCACTAACCTAATCCGCCAGATTGATTGATTCGCATTTGCTCAGCATATCCATCTGGGAATCTTCCGTTTGAAAACTTTTGGGAAGGGGCGACAATACTGGTTAGCTGATTGGATAAACCATCTGTCAATCACCATCTATGTCACTCACCTCTGGAGGAACGAATGATCCACTGACCTCTGGAGGAACGACTGATCCGCTCACCTCTGGAGGAACGACTGATCCGCTCACCTCTGGAGGAACGACTGATCCACTCACCTCTGGAGGAACGACTGATCCGCTCACCTCTGGAAGAACGACTGATCCGCTCACCTATGGAGGAACCGGCCTCGGGGAAACCGCTTAGAGAGTAAAAACGGGAGCATTTATGCCAACAGTTTATTCCTCTTGGTAGGTGATGTAATATTAAGTAAGCGATAAGACAAAAATAAGAAATCCCAAATAGTGGGTACTTGTGTGTGTGTGTGTGTGTGTGTGTGTGTGTGCGTGTGCGTGTGTGTGTGTGTGTGTGAATTTGAGTGTGAGGGCACGCAGGCCTGCATTAACCTGCCATTGGGCCCTGGGGCTGAGAGGTTTCGTAGGCCCCCTGAGAGGGGATCTTAGGGGGGCCCCCTGAGGGGGGGGTTAGACGACAGTGGCTGTGGTGTCAAGTGGCCACTGGGCCCAGCTACCACTAGTGGCCCCGTGAGCTCATGATAGGCCTCTGATCTTTGTAAGCCCCAAACAAAAAATCACATTGTCTTGGGCCTACGCCGATCGGGGGGCCTATCATGAGCCAGTATTAAAAAAATAAAAAAGAAAGCAACCGAAAAGAAAAACATTTACTGCAGCTCATGATAGGCCCCTGATCGTCGTAGGCCCTGGGGCTTCAGCCCAGGTAAGCCCGTGCATTAAGGCGGCCTTGAGCGCACGCACCAATCAGATTCTAAATCAGCCACTGTGGTCAGACATGTTGCATTCATAGTGCCCGGCCATCCTGCAAGGGCCTGGCGACAGCAGGCCACACACAAGTGTGTGTGTGTGTGTGTGTGAGTGTGTCCTCTCTCTCGGTCCTCTTCGTGAGTGTGTGTGTGTCCAGCCCAGCTGCATGACTGATGGTGGTCCTATCAATTACTGCCCAGTCTTTAGGGGTCCCAGCCAAGACCGGGCCCCTGGCCAGGAGCTGCCTTGGCCCCAGCTAATCTGTGAACAGAACCGGGGGCCAGCCGGGCTTTCAGGGGCCGGCCATGGACCCCAGCAGGCCTGCTTGGCGATAAGGGGGGGACGTCTATAGGTCAGAGTTGGTGGACAGCCGATTTTTTCATGCTCGCCCCTCACTTTCTCACGCCTGTGTGTGTGTGTGTGTGTGTATGTGTGTGTGTGTTTTAAGTAGAGCTCAGAGCGTTATCAGTTCGCTTTGTGCTTGGTGGAGATATTGCTGGCTTTGTTTGTGTGCTTGTGTTGCACTGTGAAGCAGGGAGGTCCGTGACTCCATCGCACCGTCTCACCAGCAGCTGTTTGCTTTATGATTTATTAAGAATGACACTACCGCCCAATCAGAGACCCCTTCTCCTCTAGCACCACTTATAGGGGGTTTTAGATGCTTCATAGGGTGTGTGTATGAACCAATGACCTGGACTATATGTAATGTAACTCTGGCTGTGATTTATATATATATATGTACACCAATACATATATATGTATTGGTCACCAAAAAGCCAAATGTTTCAAAATGTCGCCCGGGGGTCCTGTCCTTTATACCCACGGACGGGAGGGTGCTCGGAGCGTTTCATTTCGCTCCCCCTCCACCCAGACCGTCCACACCACAACCTGCTCAAGTATTGGACTCAGCGCCCGTGACACGTTCTGATTCATATAAAGAGTCGTTTTCTGTGTGTGAGTGTGTTTGTGTGTGTGTGTGTGTGTGTGTGTGTGTGTCGTTATTTTCCATGCGTCCCATCTGTATTCCTTGTCTATGTCCGTGTCTAGTGCTCTTCCAGCATTGTGCTTGTATATCTCCATCTCTTCTGTGTCATGTCGAGTCTAATCTGTTTCTGTTCCAGGGATCAGACCCGGCGTCTCACACGTGTCTCCTTGTCTTTGTTGTCTCCCCCCCCCCCCCCCCCCCCCCCCCACCTACGGCCCCCCGGGGCTGGACCTGTCCTGCCCCGTGGCTCTGTCGGTGGCGCACTGCGCCGACCTCAGCGGCCCCGCCGACGCCACCTGGGCCGTCCGTCTGAAGAGGAGGACCCCGGAGAACAAGTGGGAGGTAACCTCACCATCACCGTAAACGTCGAAGGATTGAGGAGAGAGACGAGCGGAACGCCAGAGAAATGCTCCGGTCGTCTCTCTCCTCTTTCGCTCGGACGGAGAACATGGAAAACGATAGTCGTCAAAGAAGTCAATGTCAAATTTATTGTCAATTTCAAAATATGTACCAGACATACAGAGGAATCAAAATTGCGTTTATGTCTGACCCACAGTGCAATAAGAACAAAAGGATAAATGCAGTGAGTTCAGAGCCGTGGTTTCCGCCCCAAAAACACCCTGAGCATTATGTAACACTGTCGACATAAATCCAGGAGAATGCGGTGCGATGTGATAGCGATGGGGCAGTGGATCTTCTAAAGTAAGTCCTCAAAGCAGTTAGTTTCAGAACAAGCAAATTATTTTGCATCTATCATGGAAATGGTGTTCCAGGCTTTGGGCTGTCAAAGACATGGAGCCGGCTCCTGTTTAATATTTCTGCGGCTAAATCCATAAAGTGACATGGCCGCCACTCTGACACCCTCTTCTTTGGGCTAATAACATGGATTGAGAGAAGCATTGAAAGGTGCAGGCGTACTACACTATATTTCTTGTCCTTGAGATGAAGTGAAGATTAAGTATTCCTGCAAGTTTGGGGATTGTATTACAATCTAACCTGAGATATAAATGGCATACACATATCTGTTTTAATATAGAATCACATTCTCAGTTTTGTATCGCTATCATTGCAAGTCGGAGGAAGATTATTTCCAACTGAAATACTTATTGCAATTGTTTTGGAGGCGGGGTGGTAAAGCAATGTGTGAGCTTGAGGCTGCTCACATGTAGCTCCTTTGAACACCTCATCCAGCCACACCTATACCTATACCATACCACAGAGCGGTTTTAGCTTCACCTCAAACAACTCCCAGACACGTAGAGTAACAGACGGCGAGACAATTTATTCACAACTCTGAGATCAATCTGAACCACATGCATCGTTCCTTCCATTCATCATCTAAACCCCTATTCATCCATCCATCTACCATTCATCCAGCCTTTTATCCATCCAACCAGCTCTGATTCAACGATCCATCCATCCATCCATCCATCCATCTCCAGTTCATCCATCCATCCATCTAAAGCCCTATTCATTGATCCATCCATCGAACCATCCATCTTAAACCTGATTAATCTATGAATCTCCAAGTCACCCATTCTCCATTCATTCATTCATCCATCTTAACATTTATCCATCTATCAATCCGGCCATCCTCGATCCATCCATCCAATTACAATTAGGGCATTTAGCAGACGCTCTTATCCAAAGCGACTTACATCAGTTAATACACACATTGACATCCATCCATCCATCCCCTATTCATCCATCCATTAATCCATCCATCTATTTCCTATTCATCCATCCTTCCATAAGAATACAGCAGAATCCCTTCAAAATACTTTGGGGACCTCATAAGGCAGAATAACCCCCCCCACCCCCCGCAAGAGCCACACACTCTTCTGTGTTGCCTGCGGAGAAAGCCAGTGGGACCTCCCCCCCCCCTCCCCTTGTCACTCTGTGTGTGTGTGTGTGTGTCTGTGTGTGTGTGCGGCGTGTGTGGGTGACATTTACACAGGATGTAATTCGACAGCAGAAACGTGTTTCACAAAGGGGAGCCATGAATAGATCAATCATTTATGTGTGTTTTATGCCATCGGGAAAAAAATTGATGAGAAGAGAAGGAAAAATAAAAGAGTCAGTGAGGAAGAACAGAAAGAAAGAGGGATGGGTAGTGGAGGGAGGGAGGGAGGGAGCGAGGGAGGGAGGGATCAAACTGAAGATAGGAGACTGAAAGAGGGAAGGAACGAGAGAGGAAAGGAGGGAGGAAGGATTAAGGCAGGAGACTGAAGGAGGGAGATATGAAAGAGGGAGGGAGGGAGAGGGAGGGGTGGGAAGGAATGAGTGGTCCCTCAAGAAGAAGCAACAGCGTGACCCCTCTCTGTCAGTGTGAAGTAATGAGCACTTTATCTCATGCAAAATGCCTCCACGATACCCGCTCCCCGGGCTTTACTGACATTAAATCTCTCTCAACCTCTCTCCCTCTCCCTCTCCCTCTCCCTCTCTCTCTCTCTCTCTCTCTCTCTGTCGAGGTTCCATGAGAGCTGAACCAGTACTTTTGTGTGACATAAACAGGCTGCTGGCCACTGATTGGCCAGAGAGTGATGCCACACGCGACGTCCATGGACCTATTATAGAATGGACCCGGGTTCCAAAATGGCACCCATTAATTCCTATGAAACTGCTCAATGTTGCAGGGCAACATCAAGGAGAGATTTGCTTCCGCATCATGGGAGCCTAGCCACGCCCTAGTTCATGAAGTACCGGACATTCGCGGCAGCATCCAGCATACAATTTCAACAATGTGTGATAGAAAACGCATCAGGGATGATCGCACAGTGTAATGCTTATGGAAAACCAGTGGAAGAGCGCCGGGCGGAGATTTCAGAAGCATGGAGATTATAGAAAAATATAATGTAAAAATTTGTCAGTTTGCCGTTTGTATAGTCAATATGTTAACCTACTTATTATATATTTATTTATTTATTTATTTCACCCGCGACCCGCCTGCAATTTCTCCAAGTACTACTTTTTTTAACGAAATCCACCCAACCCGTGGATTATCCACGGTGTCCGCGGGTATGACGCCCACCGCGCATCTCTACTAGTCTTTACTTTACTAGTTGGTTCTTTACTAGTTAGTAAACACTGCCCGTGAACTCCGGAATTCCCTCCATATCAACAATGGATACGTCATGCGATTCCCCAAAATTTCTGGCATGCCAAACATTCGTTGTGGCGTTTTCAAATGTCGCCGAAGAAAAAAATCGCACATCACAAGCATGTCCCATAACAAGACCATGTCTCGTCACCAACTTTTCAAAATCGTGTACGACTCGCAAATTTGCAAAAAACGCATTTTGAATACATTTCCGTGACTAATCTGTCCCTCTTTCTGGATGAAACGATCAAAGCACTTGCATCCTCCCCTCTTCAGCGTGCAGACGTGTGCTCATGTTTCATTGTGCAGGCCTGTCAACGAGATGATGTCTCCTGTCGTTGAAACCCGATCGTACATATTGACTAATTGTTTTCGCAATGAAGTGCATTCAGACAGTGGGTAATTATATCTGTGCAGCGAGCGATGGTATTATGATATTGATACGTTCCAATTTTATTCAATGGATCTTATTGTCACTTAGAAAAAGTAGTGTTGTCATTTTTAGGGAAAAGTTGCATATTATAGGTTGTTTAGTCAAGATTTCAGGGGGTTATTTGTTAAGTTTAGGTATGAGGCTTAATTGTATGTTTATAAGGTTGAAGGAAAGAAAAGCCAGTAATGATCTACAAGTAGCAGCCATCTTGGGGAGGTCATTCCTGATCAACTGTCAGGTCTTACATGCTAAGAACAACTGAAAACTTCAAAAGAAAATCTGAGGAAGAAAGGATTTCAACCATGGTCAGAATCACACGAATTTAGGTCATGATCGCTTTAGTATTTACTGAAAACGACCTGTGAAAGGATGTCTCTATTTGTACAACTAAAACATAATTGTGCTTCTGTTATAGTCTTCAGAAAGGCCTTTGTTAGGGTCTGACCATAGCCATAGGAAATAGATTAGAACCATGAACACCTGCATGCGGCAGCTGAAGCCAGCATACTGAGGTAATTCACACCAGCCATTATCTGGCTGCAAAGAGTTCTGGAGGGATGATTAATCGCTATTCCCCTCCCCTACACATGTAAATCTCACACACACCCCCCGATGAGGAAATGACAACATTAAAGGGCTCAGAAGATCTCAGCCCGACTTTGAACTTGAAAAAGAAAGCATGCTGACGAGGACCAGAGACTGAGATGATCCATCTAAGGTATTTATTGTTCAAGTGGTTTAATTTTCTAGATCAATTAGGCTAAGGTTAATGAGTGCTGATCGATACGTAAGGAATAATCACAGAGAGGCAGGGCAATAAACAGTGTGATATGCCCGGCTCGTGGACGGGTTACCTTCCACGAGCCGGGCATATCAAACTGTTTATTTCCCTGCCTTGAGGTGATTATTCAGTTTATTCTACTTCTCGACCGGCCAACAAAATAAAACAATTCAAATACTTTAATAATTAGCCTCTTTTCTTATTCGTATTGCATGCTTATTAAATGTATACTCTGTTTAAGTTAATCTCCCTCGAAAAGTAGTTCCCTTTAGAACTACAGTGAATAACGTTAGCTCACTGTAGGTAACTCGTTTCTATAGCAACCACACAAGGCTGCATCTGATCACTAGTTTAATAACGTAGTTGTTACATTGTATTTACTGACCTTCTGATAGATTTCCGACACATTTTAGAAACTTTTTTAGACAAGGTTTATTTTTACAATGGACCTCATGTTTGAAATGTATGTGATAGAAAACGATAAAAGCGGCGTATTGATCTACTGTGCTCAGTCAGCAGCAAGTAGAACCGACAAGTCAGTGGGCAATATGCCGGATCAATGCACTCCTCCCAGCCAATCAGAATCGAGCATTCTTAAATTAAGTAGAATACATTTATTTTAATGACCGCGGTTCACTTAAAGGGTCATGCTATTTACTTTTTTCTTTCATATGATTAGCAGGTCACACGATTAGCCGTGGAAGGCTATTGGACGAATAAGGAAGCCACACGGCTATGCTATCTGTAATTAGCACAGTCATTGACATTTACAAAAAAAACCTCATCAATAGTTCCTTCCGTTTCTATTGAGGCCATTTCTATTGAGTGCACTTTGTGGGCGCTACAAACAAAGGGATTAAAAAAAAGGTTGAATATGATATAATATACATGAATAATGTAATATTCCATCATAGCTGATAGCATATATGGTATCATATATCATATCACATCATGTATCATATATATTTGAAAATGTATGTCGTCTACTCTTATTTACCATCGTGAACTAACATGTTATCAAGAAATTTAAACTCAATATCCACGTGTTTCAAACTGTATTTATCTATGCATCCATCAAACTTTAGATCTAAATCTTCATCACTAAATACCAGCCGAATAAAAGGTTATTAAAACATGCACATACAGTCACAAACATACAAACCTTCTCATCCAGGGGCTGAAAAACAGCAGAAAACACAACCACTCCTCCCATGAGTTGGTGTGAATGCTGAATATGGCGCAGCCCTAAAGCTCCTCACAAACGGCAGGTTTCACTTAGAAGATAAGATTGAACGTGAATCGAGCAAAAACTTATTTGCTAGTGGTAGATATTTGTATTCCTACCACTAAGTTACTCCGTCTCTCAGTCAACGACGGTTAGTTGTACGTTTGTGTTGCTTTTAGGTCGGGTTAGGCTCAGCTAGCATTTTGTTTGTCCCCGTTCTGTGATAATTAATTTCCCTTGTGAGCCCCTGTCCCACGAATCAACCCCTAATGTACCTGCTCGTACACTTTGCATCTCCTCTCTGCTACTTTGTGAGAGAGAACGAGTGAGAAAACTACAGAAGTCATGTAACAAAATGAGTAAAACATCGATACTCGTGAGCACTTTCCAGTCTGAGCTCGCCCTTGTCGTCACAATGTAGAATCACGCCTGTGGTTGGTGGAGTTAATTACACACATGCATTATTGATGTTAATCAGTGTTGAGCAGATGGACTATTTCCCCCATTCCGATTTATCTTGCTGGTTTCGGTTGGTTTTCTCCCTCTCTCTCTCTCTCTCTCTCTCTCTTTTTGAACGGTTGTGACTCGTTATTTTCAATCTGCTGTGTAATAATTTTTTTCGGTGCTTGTTTTATTTATTTGTAATCACTGTTATGGTACCGGCACAGCATGTTATTATTCCATGGAGATATGTTGATAGATGATAATTACATTCAGACTAATGTTTCGCACATTCCTCCCATAATGCATCTTGTGGAAGTGAACTACCCTCCTGTTCGTAGTAAAGCTGGCCAGCCCAGACGGGCGATTTACAGTGAGGTCTTCTGAGTTGATGCACAAATGCATTAATTGTGTTAATCAATGACTGAGAATGCTTAAGTGATCTGAAGAAGACTGCTGTGAGTTGCTTTTGCCTCTGAATAGGATATCTTCACAAAGGGACTTCGGCTGCATTCCAATAGTAGCTCTGTAGCGGATCTCGCTCAGCTCTCGCGTCCTCCGATCGCCATTGGTCTAATCTGTCCCTGAATACGCAGTGAGAGCAGCGGCCTTTAGGGGGTGATCACACAGAAGGCTCTGGAGACTGTAGAGCGGGGGCCATGTTACCCTGCCTTTCTGTTGAAGCCCAGATGAAAGCAGATGTTTTTACTGCTGCCACCGCAGAACGTCGGCTTTTAACCCCGCCATGACGGCGGGCGCTTTCAGTCCAGAGTTGAGTGTTATTTTAAACTCGAACCAACAACAAAAAGAGGTGTGTGTGTGTATGTGTGTGCGTGTGTAGGTGTGTGCGTGTGTAGGTGTGAGGGTGTGTATGTGAGTAAGTAAGAGAGTGTGTCTGAGTGACTGGGTGAGTTAGTTAGTGTGGGTGTATGTGTGGTGACGAGTGCGAGTGATTGACTGAGTAGATGAGTGCACAGTTGTGGGTGTATGTGTGCGTGCAGAAGCTTATGTGCGGCATTGTAATGCCGTTTCATAGTTGAACAACACTGGCTCCAGTGTACCAGTCAGCAGAACAGTGTACACTGTCACTGTACTAGGACTCATTTTTACATGCATGGCCTCCAACCAAGACGTTTCTGAAGTCCTCTGAGACCCAGTGTGGCGATGTGTGTGGCGCTTGTTCCAACCCATGTGACCGCTCCTCTAAACCGCCCCCCCGGCCCCCCGCCCAACACAAACACTGTTCCGCTCCACGTCATGTGACCTCCGCGAGGTCACATCAAAGCAAAGGCAGAGCGGTACGCCCCAGCAGGGGGGCATCAGCGAGAACTATCTCCTCCACACACACACACACACACACACACACACACACACACACACACACACACACACACACACACACACACACACACATAACACACATAACACACATACATATAGATAACACACACACGCAAACACACACAAACGTACACATGTAACACGCGTACACATACACATATTATCACACAGACACACAGACAGATAACACACACACACAAAATGTAAAAAAACACATTACGCACAACTTTAATTATAACTTCGAGGCCCATTCAAACACACATTGACTAGGACATGAACACCACCCACTCATCCTAGTGATGTTTTGAGGGTTGTGTGTGTATGTGTATGAGTGTGTGTATGTGTATGAGTGTGTGTTTATGTCCTTCCCCATGATCCGTGATGTTGAACCCGCCAGTGACATCTTATTAGCGGATTAAGCCTCTTCCCCCGCTCCCCAACCCCCGGACGTGGCCTCAATCCTTGGGAGTGCGGGCTCTTCGAGGGACGCATGACTGGCTATGAGTGGAGGCAGAGGTTCAGAGGCCCTTGTGCTTCTGAAAAAATACTACTGCCCACTACACAGGAGAGTGTACGTCCTGCATATGCACGAGATGGATGGCGCTAGTCTCGTGGCGCTAGTCTGCCCCTCCCACACACCGCCCAGATTCGCTGGTTGTGTGCTAGCAGCACATAACCAATCAGATTATCCAATGCCTTAAATCCTCAGGCCGCCAACACTCTCAGACCTTGCATGTTGAACTGGACCAGACACCGTCCACGCGGTTCCAAGAGCTTTCAAAACAGCTGGACACACGGAACAGCCTTGTTCCCGAACTCGTCCGAGTCACGTTTCAGACGGCCAACGGTTGGGCCAGTGTGTAGCAGCCTTAAAAGTGAGGGTTAGAACTCATTTTTCAGCTGCTCTGTGCTTATTTAGTCTGACCCCGTCTCTCTCTCTCTCTCTCTCTCTCTCTCTCTCTCTCTCTCTCTCTCTCTCTCTCTCTCTCTCTCTCTCTCTCTCTCTCTCTCTCTCTCTCTCTCTCTCTCTCTCTCTCTCTCTCTCTCTCTCTCTCTCTCTCTCTCTCTTTCCTCTGGCAGGAGTTCTCGTTCGCCCAGGTGTGGGGCCTCGGCGCCCACGCCCCCGCAGCTCTCCTGCAAGATCAGCGTACGGCAGGTCAAAGGTCACGAGCAGATCCTCCAGGTGTACACGCCGGCGGCAGAGGTGAGCCTAGAGAGTGAGAGGTGCGAAAAAGACGGAGAAAGGGGAGAGGGAGGGAGGGAGAAAGAGGGAGAGGGAGGGAGGGAGAAAAAGGGAGGGAGAGGTAGAAAGATGGAGTGAGGGGGAGAACAGAGCAAGAAAGACATGTACTCATCATTAAAGACACCGTTTTCAAACCAGACGTGCTTCAGTCTGATTATTGTTCCATTACTCTGCAAATAGTCTACTACTTCATCTTCCTCCTCTTTCTTCTCACTCCTTTTCTTCGTCCAACAGAGTGAAAAGGGGCTGATTCCTCTCTTCCCTCTGTCCCACTGTCCCCTCACCTCCGAGTCGGGGTCCACCTCCTTCAAGATCCCCCCGTCCATCCATCACTGCATCTGTGCCACCTTCGACTCAGCCAACTCCAAGGGCAAGGACTGGCAACTGCTGGCCCAGGTAGACAGGTAAGCATGTCTACCTCCACGTAGACAGGTAAGCATCATGAAGACAGGTAAACACCACGTAGACAGGTGAACACCCCATAGATAGTAAACACCACGTAGACAGGTAAACACCACGTAGACAGGTAGATAGGGTGAACACCACGTAGACAGGTGACCACACAGGACTTCTCACCATGCGGGGTTGATGGTTAAGTTGCAGGCAACAGATGTATCTTAATCACAGCTGCTGATTACTGATGGAGCGGAGGTCATGTTAAACAGCCACGTTGTATGCTTATCTGTTTACTCAACCCTTGGGCGATATAAGGACCGTTGTCATGCCAACGGAGCAATTTCTTTAGTTTGGACCAGAATTAGATTGAGAACTTTTGTGTATTTGTTTATGTGACAAAGGGCCCTATCTTGCACGCAGCACAATTGACTTTCAATACCGAGGCATGTATTGTTGCTAGTTTACACCCGGCGCAAAGCTGATTTTCCCCCGCAGCAAAACGCCCAGAGAGGCATGGCGGCGAAGAGCAGAGCAGTTTTCCGGCGCAAATGATACATGGTGCTATCTTACAGATCTGAATGAATGTGGGTGCGCGTGTGTTTATGATTAAAATAATGAATGAATGCGGGCGGGCGTGTGTGCACCCATCTGTTTAAACTCATGCAAACTAAACACGTGACGCATAATTCAGTCCATGGAAATGTATATTAACGGGGGGACACATGCATATTATGAACATGTGCATTTGCCGGAATTTACATGACGACTCAGTATTTCTGATGTTGTAGAAGAAAACGCTATTCCATGTGTGAATTAGGCCATATTATTTGGCCATGAACTGAGCCATTTGAAGTTTGAAATTCATGTGGTCATGCATCTGTCTCATCGGAGACTGCAAACGCACAATATAATGTCAAAATATCAACGTGTCAGGTTAAAATGCGCTCATGACTCTTAAAGGGGATGGACGATGGAACTCTCATTGGTCTATATGGCATGTTACGCCAAAAACACACGTACGGGTATTCAGATCAACCCATTTTAGATATGCGTCGCGCCTCTCAGTTGCGTTTCAGACCGCTAAAATAGGGGCCGAAGACTCATAACCACTTTTTCCAGATTAATATCTGAAAAGTCCCTATTTCGCAAATTATCCCCCAATTGAAATTACGATTTATATAGGTATATAGGCTTACGTACGAACGGCAACTCTAGCACACCGTCGCGCCAGCGCTAACTAACAATGCTGCGCATGACTCAAGAAAACACAAACACAGACGCTCACCCGCTACGACTCCTCCATCCGGCTCCAACACGAACTTTGAGGTTGTGACGTGTTTCCGAAACAACGGGGTGTTATCGTTTGAGAAACACGATGTTCATGATTCAGAACGGACACACGTTACTGGCGGCCTCACCTCGCTGTGTTTTCCAAAAAAGATGCAATGTGTGAACATTTCCACAGCCGGATTCTTACACGACAACACCTGGCGTGGCAAGAGTAGCAAGAGTTTAACTGCATGTGGAACCCAGTAAAAGCCCAGCAGCAGGTGTAATAAAGTAGTATATACCTTGTTAAGCATATTTTCTTTGCAATTATTTCTTCAAGGGGGCTATGGCTTCATTAAAGCGTCCTCACTTTAATTATCAGAGGGTGGGGCGCCGGAAGGCCGGACCGTGGGAAACAGTGCCCTCTACTGGATGCAGGCAGCAATTCGATCCGACATATAGGGGATTTGATTCTCTAATGCATTTTTCCCTGTAAGCAATTTGAGTGTTAATGTGGATCCTTGCAAAGGACTAAAACTGCAAAGAAAACTCTAAAAAATTGTCAACATAGTACAGTTTAATTTGATAATAAAGACAATCTTGTTTCTGTTATTATTAACCACCCTCAATTATGGAATAAAATACAGAAAATCTTGGAAAGGAAACAAACCTCTTATCAAGATAAATATGGCCAGGGACCTTGATGAAATTTGCCTTCGGAATATTGTTGGAAACGTTTCAACATTTAGTATTAAACAGTAATGCAAAGTTGTTCACTTTTGCTCTTTGAGCATAAAGTGGATTTGAACAGCAGTTATTTCCATATTAACCTTTCCATCCTCTCCTCTTTCCAATGGCCTCTCTCTCTCTCTCCCACCCATCCCTCCCTCGCCTCTCTCCCTTCTTCCTCCTTACTCCACCTCACCCATCCATCCCTCCCTCCCTCTCCCTCTCCCACCACCCCATCCATCCCTCCCTCTCCTCTCCCTCCTCCTCCTACCTCCTCCTGCACCCACCCACCCATCCCTCCCTCCCTCCCTCTCCTCTCTCTCCCACCACATCACCCAACCCTCACGCTCCTTTCTCCCCCTCTCTCCCCCTGTCTTTCTCCTCCCTTTCCCTCCTCCCCCCTCCCCCCTCCAGGAACCTGAGCTACTTCGCCTGCCAGAGGAGCCCCTCAGCGGTCATCCTCAGCCTGTGGGAGACCCAGCACCAGACCTCGGGGGACGTGGACTCCCTGGCCTGTGCTCTGGAGGAGATCGACAGGGGCCCGTCACCCGGGACACTCACCCCACTGGGGCAGGGCAGCGACCGGCCAGACTCTGGATTCTCTTAAAACACAAAACCCAGACCTTGGTGGGGGACTTTTAAGTTGCATGAACTCTGGTTAGGATCCCGTGGAGGAGCTACGGGAGGATGAGGAGGAGGAAGAGGAGTAGCAGTAGCAGTGATGGTGTTTGAGCCCGCTTCACAGTTCAGCCCAGAGGAGGGGACGAGGAAGAGGAACGCCGCTGTGATGAAGACGAGAGACTGAGATCCTGTAGGCTTTGTTTCGCCTGTGGTGTCGGTCACTCCGAGCTGCGCGGTGCAGCCACAGGAAACAGCTCGGAGGAAGAGAAGGAACGCTGAGCTTCTTCACTTTGTTTTTATGTTGAAACAAAAGGATAATAACCTCGGCTCTGGTCCCAGCGGAACGCCATGCTCCGACACGGTGAACGCTGGAACAGGAATGCCAACGCAGGCAAGGAAGAGAGGGAAGAGAGGGCTTCCCTTGGGGGGCTGGGATGGTTCAAGAATGCTCAGAAACGCGTGCAGCTCGGACCGCCTCTCGCTGCACCCCTGAGGACTGACCACACTACTTATTTATTTGGGGGTGTCTGCCAAAATCGTAGTGTTTTGTACCTCTGGTCGTATTCTTTTCAATCATGTTTTATTTTATTTTATTATTCCCTGTGTTTCTAATGTTACAAAGACAGAGTGAGTCTCAGCCAGACTCACTAATTGACTCCGCTCCGATAGTGAGTTAATGAACGGTTCATCCAATCATCAAACACTAAACGGATCACACGGTGAAACGAAAGACCTTCAGAGAGGATGGATTTGTTTTAGGGATTTTGGGAAGCATTATAATATCATCTTGCGGTAAAAATAAACACAGTTTCTCTCACACACAGGAACACACTCGTACACAAAATGAAAGGCTTTCTCTCTCTCTCAGATATACATGGAACACACACGTACAGAAAAACAACTCACACAGAAAGCGACACACTCACACAGGAACAAAACAACAGTTTATCTCTCACAGGTATAAAAAAACACACATACAAACACACAATGACAACTCTCTCATAGTTGGAAACACACAAACACACACACACACCCCAACAACTAACTAACTCTCAGAATACTAGTCTTACATACATATGATGTTGTTGTCGTAAAGTTGTATAATATTGCAGATAATACCGTTGGGCGTCACTTTGCTTTGAGATATTTTTGTTATTTTCCGTTTGTGGTACCATGCCATTGCTTTGCAGAGGAACACCTTATGTTAGCCCTCATCGGGATTCTACTTTAGAGGAGGCTCGCTCGGATCCTCTTCCAAGATGCGGTTTCTCCTTGGAGATATCTCTCCTCCAATTACCTCCCTGCTCCGCCAACACACGTTCTCCCACCCCAAGGCGCTAGGCAGGGCCCGGTACCCCTGCAGAACCCTCTAGAACTAAGTTCTAAATCCAATCCCCAGATTTTAATCCTAAATAAATGATAGCGAACACACCTGACGTATTTTAGGATTCAAATCTGGTGATTGCACTTGGAAGGGGATCTGAAGAGGGGCAGATTCCTCTCTTCCAGCCTTCAGCTTTCAAGATCCCCCCGTCCATCCATCAGCACATCTGTGCCACCTCGGCCAACTCCAAGAGCAAGGACTGACAACTGCTGGCCCAGAAGACGTGTATTGCCTCCTATGTTGTCTCTGGGTCCACTTTAGAAAATGAAGATACTTTTACACCTTTGATTAATGGATGATATATGGCAATCATCATTGATATATATTTTTTTGGATTATGTATTTTTATATAAAATAAAATAAAATTTGATAATTTATATACGTTATTGAATGACGATTGCATCCAATCTGAATCCGATACTGTTTAACCATTACATTCATATCAGCCTTGATAAATCATTAATATATAACTTAATGAATGAAAAAACGTTGTATAATAAGTGTTCAATCCATCAACTTATAATTTATGATGATCAATAGAGGATAATTATTGCAACGTTATATCGAAAGCTCCCCTTTAGATATAACGTTATATCATGCCATTTCGATTTCATAAGGTCACAATTTGTGTGTGTATGAGTGTGATCTTACTTTGTGTTGTATAAACTCTTGTTAATTGCACTGTGGTTGGGTAATGAACGGTTTCCATGTGTAACACACTGGAGTAAGTTACTAGCCCGTAGATCATGTGGGCTTCTGATGGTGACATTTGGTACGGCCCTGGCCCATGTGTAGATCAGAGGATGGGATGTCCCCCAGGGTAAAGAATGATTGGCCGGTTTGAGTAAATAAATCCAAAATATTCACAAACATAAATGCTTCACTTTGTGCCCATCATGAAAGCCATTTGATAGGTAAATAGCGGCATTTTCAGAGAAATATTTGGGATAGACTCTTGGACTGTTTGGTAATACTATACAGCAAAGGTCACGCCAACAAGGACTTCGAAATGTCAAAACAACACTTCTCCAAAGTTTGAGCAGAATGGCACATCGACCTGCCTGATAGATATTTGTTTAGTTTTTTTCCCATTGGGAATTGCATTGATTTGATCAACTTGATCTATGCAGAGATGGAGTTATTTTAGTTATGAACCCTAATAATAGTGCATTTGTGTGATTTGTGAATCACAGTGCATTTGCACTTTTTTACTTTGATGGTTTCTAAAAGAGCCCCAATTATACATTTTGAAGAACCATCAACTACTTTTTTGAAAAGGTATCCCTTCTATCTATTCCATAATGTGGGTTTGGCCAGCAGCTGGAATGAGTTGATTGGTTGACTGCATCAACTAGTTGGCTGGCATTGAGACCTCCCATCATATGTCACACTCACACTTGTGATGTCACAAATGGATATATTTTGAACGAGGGCCCTTTAACTTTAGTCATTTAGAATTTGAGAGCCAAGCCCTGTCGTCTACAATGATGTTTTTGTCCTTTTGAACTTCATATCCACCAACACCTCAATGCACTCAACCACTAGGAGTTAATCTGGACTAGTGTTGGAAAATCTTTAGTGTCAACCAAGTAATGAGCACATCTTGAAATGAAGCCCATTCCTACTCAGTGAACCATAATGGACTGCAGTGACCCCTGGTCGCAGGACTCTCGTCATTTTATTTATTTTATTTTATTAAAGGATCCCCATTAGCTTATGCCATAGCAGTTTCATAATCTTCCTGGGGTCCACATAAAATCCACATTACAAGTAATACTATTAAGTGTATTAAAATACAGTTCATACATACACAACTATAATAACAGTATACATAATACATCACAAAAGTTCAGCAATTATTAATACAGTATAATAAATAACTAAAACAGTACAGTTTAAACTAGAATACTTGATAGTAATCCTAGACAAATACATATGCATTATGTATTTCCACCGCTGGCCAGGTATTCTTCAGTTTCACTTTCACTTTTCCTGACCTCCTTGCACCGATTGAAAGGAAAACTATTAACTTAATTAGCAAAATGTTCACACCAAAAGGACGTATTGCTGCTTAAGTGGTGCGGTAAGCAATGCTAAAATGTTGTTCAATCTGACCCTCCCTAGAGACACATACTGCCGACTTGAACTTTCACCTTGACTGCTCTGCACTCAAGGTGAGTGCGTGATCTATTCAAAAGAACCAACTGCTAGTTAGCATAGGCGTCTTTTTGACAAATCAAGTTCAGACATGATTCTTTTGCGAACAAGTAAGAGTAGCTTGTGTTTGATTATCACAGGCTTTTCACTTACATATTGTTAGTGGATGTCCATTTCATCCTAATGTGTGCATAAAACCCTCAGCCTGCACTGAGTCCGTTTTATAGCATTCAGACAGAGTGGCCGACTGCACAGCCTACAGAAAAACGATTGGGGATATCGATTTTGTTTTCGAGTTGCTGTCAGGGCCTTCAGGTTATTCAAAAATCTCTGGCATATCCAAATGAAAAATACACTTTGTGATTAAGAAAAATGCATCAGAGTTGTAAAAAGGGGATTTTGTTTAGGGATATTTTTAGTAAATACATACATTTAATGTATAAATCTATAAATGTAAATGTTTATATGTTGGAAGCTATGTCACTAGAATCTGCAGTTAATAGGAAGAGTTAGGACTTTACAATAATTTAGATGAAAGCACGTTGATTTACATTCCAGCAGATGGAAACATTAGAATACTCAACATTCAATACCATATAAATATTTCATCATGGTTCTGGAGGTTTCTAGCCGACCGTGTAAATGTGGTCAACCGCTGAAGGAGGACGAAGACGGGAGGGAGACGAGTTTGACATCTGATCTGGGACCACATGACATCTTGAAATGAGCGACAGCCCGGGGGTATTCAACCCCGCGGTAGGCTTCTGACCGGCTTACTTATGCTCTCGTCGGCACTCTGCACGCATTCTCAAAGTGCAATCAATTATTTATCTGTCTGTCCATCGATTAGATGAATGAACTAATAGAAGGTCCCTCCTTGAATATGGAGCCACAGCGTCTCACTATTGACAGAACTCAGGATGGACTGACCTCAGCACAGAGTGACCTCAGCATGGACTGACCTAAGGACAGACTGACCTCAGCAAGGACTGACCTCAGCACGGACTGACAAACTGCCCACCAGCCAGCCAGCCCTCTTGGGTAAAGCTAATGCTAGTTGGTATGGAGCACTGTCTGTCCCCCCCCTCCCCTCCCATCGACCACCATTACCGCGTTAGAGTGAAGGGTCAGAGGCCCACCTGGCCCCGTTAAAAGGCTCCGGCTAGAGCGGCAAAGCCAAACAAATGAGGATGGAAAAATGTAAGGTTGCGTTCATACGCTGACCTAGTGTTACGATCTGGTTTAGCTTTAGGGTGCTTATGGTTTAGGGATGTTAACCGATGACCGTTTGACCGATGGTTGTCTGTATCAACGTTAACCGTTAAAAAAAATGTGGGGTCAGTGTGGACTGTGTGTTGGTTTCACTTCACATAAAAAGATGATCAGATGAGGTGACTTATTGGAAGTTGGACGGACACCGCGTCTCGAGCCCACTGTTTAATTTCTCCTCAAGTCTTAATTATTCCCGCATGCGAGCGGCGGAGAATATGATCTCTAAATTATTATGGACAGTATACTAAACGCTATAAGACTACAGTTAGCCATCTCATTCCAAGATCTTTTTGTGTGAAGTGAAAAAAATTATCCTTCAAAATCAACATTTCATAACTCGCCTGTGTGTACTTAATAAACCAATGAAAAAAATTGGCGCAAGGTCACAGGGTTTATAGGGTTCGTGAGCTCACAACGTTTGCGAAGACGACAGCATGAGGCGTGCAAAGAAAACTAGTGTGTGGTACCATTTCACCAAAAAGAATGACACAGATGTAAGTTGCAAGTTGTGTGATACAGTGCTTAAGTACAGTAGTAGCACATCATCTACGATGTATCACCTGAAAACGCGACACCCGCAAGCCTCTACGGGCAAGAAAATTCACCAAAGCCAACCGACCCTGTCAGCTATGCTAGTTGGGAGGAAAGATGACAAACAGCACTCAGAGGCTATTTCCCAAAAGGTATGCGGAATGCTTGAGCAGGAGATGTTGCCCATTGACTTTGTAAGCGAAGAGGGCTTTCTAGAGCTTATGGAACTTATTGAACCCAACTACATATCACGACGGATTGCTAGATAGCACTAACCACAGAGAGTTAAGTGACGGTCACCTGCCATTGTACTGACCTGGACTGGCAGGTTAAATCAGCAGGACTCCTGACGGAGAGCATGCCAGGCAGACACACCGCCGACAACCTGGCTGCAGCACTAAACGAAGCGGTAGATGCCTGGGGAATAACAGGAAAAGTGGTTGAATGTGTCCACGACAACGCAAGCAACATCGTGGCTGCCAACATTCCTGTAAGGGTGGACTGGGTATCAGTTGCGTGTTTCGCACATACATTACAACTGGCGATCAATGACGCATTTAAGCTGTTTGTAAATAGAGTTATATCTGCAGCCGGCAAAAAGCCATTTCAACCACAGCACTGTAGCCTGCAAAGCACTCGAGGCCAAACAAGAGCAGATACAGCTCCCCGAACACAAGCCCATCCAGTCCTGTAAAACTAGATGGAATTCGGTGTACAACATATTTGAGAGGCTTCTCAAACAGCGATGGGCAGTGACAGCCGTCTTTTCCGACCGCACCGTCACAAAGCTGCAGGATGCCAGAATCCTCGAGCTCAAGGACGAATACTGGGCAATAATTGCTCATCTTAAACCTGCCCTAGAAATCCTCAAATGCGCAACCACCATCATGTCCTCTGAGAAGACCGTGTCGATCTCCCACATCAACCCCATCACCTTCAGCATCATCAACAAGCATATGGCCATCATTACCGATGACAGACCTCGGGTAGCGGAGTTCAAGGCGGTGGTTCGAAAGTCCTTAAGTGAACGCATGGAGGTAGGCTATAATTTTGGCTTTAGGGGTAATATTTTTTTTTACATAATTCATTCATCGTACACTACACATAGTCAAGCTATAGGCCTATTGGGCCATATAATAATAGGCTACAATTCAAAATATCCAGTTTTATGAATGACTGAATTATAGACATTAATTCAGCTGTATTGTTAAGAAGGGAGAAGGGCAGTGCTTGGTAAACTCAAGGAACGTGCTGACATGGAGCCTGCAGCTATTGAGAAGGACATGGGTGGGGAAGATGAGCCTGGTGCAGCAGGCGGAGATCATGATGATGATGCTGTGACAGCGGGTCCATCCAGTGGAGCCAGCCACAAGGAGAATGCAATGAGTCTGCTTCTGGGAGATGATTACAGCACAGCCGATGCCACGGATCCACAGTTGGAGGTAGATAAGTATGTGAAAGACAGTCGCCCCTCATTAGAAAGCAATCCGCTTGATTGGTGGAGGGCAAACCAGACGCGCTTGGCGGGGCGCTACCTTTGCATTCCCGGGGCTTCTGTTCCATCAGAGAGGGTTTTCTCTGAGCGGGCCTTGTAGTTAATCGACTGCGTACCCGCCTGACCCCAGAGCACGTAGACATTGTGTTCTTGAATAAAAATAAGTGACTGCATGTCCTCTCCGTCATGACTCATGTCATGTGAGGAGCCAGATGAGGACTCGGAGTGAGGTAGGCCTATGGCGTCTTTACGCATTCAAAGCTGACCATTTTGTACAATCTATTTGGCTACAGTTAGAGTATTCTCGTTCATAGATAACTCATAGTTTATTTAATGTTTTAATGTGTATGTTTTTAAGAATAACTGTAGGCCAATCTTTTCTTTTAGGCATTCATTAAAGATAACTCTTTTCAGAGTCTATTTTGTAGGCCACAGTATTCTCTATTTAACTTGTTTCTCGTTAATTTATTTTCCAAGAATCACTGATGGCCAAACCATTGTGTTGTGTTTTAATAATAAGGGTGTGCGACCCAACCATTGACACCTTCTGTGAGCTGTTTGTTGGCTACAGTATTCTCGTTCCTAGATTAAACTCATTTTTTGTTTAGTAAATGTTCTTCTTGAGAATAGCTGTAGGCCAATATTGTCTGTTATGTTTTAGTAGAAGTTAACCCTTGACAGAAGTTCACATCTGTCTTTGTGAAAAAAAATAATATGCATAAAATAGTTGTTCTGTCCGTTATTAGAAGACACACAGTGTCAAGACCTGCCTTGGCCGTGTGTCTTTTATGCATTCTGAAGATGCTTGTTTTATCATGTTGCGGTCTATCAGGCAATAGGCTACTCTGCATAAGATGGGCTCGGATTTGGAAATTACTACATTTCAGGATATTTAATGGTAACAGATAAGGTTATGATAATCATCATCTTGCATAATTATTATTAGCACTACCGTTTCCTCCAAACTAAACAAGCGGCGTCTCTTCGGAGCTGTCATTTTCTTAAATGAGCCGTGGCAAAGTTTCAAATGAGCTCCTAACGCTGCCCTCTTCCATTTGGCACCTGGTGAATCCCGCGCAGGGTCTCAACCAGGTCCGTGCCATCTCAGATCATTGTGGGCGCTCGAGCCAGCTCTCTACACACGGTCAACTTGCAGTAAGCATTCCTCGTGTTTCAATTCAAACACAGGTCGTGCTGCGGCTATCCCCCATCATATCAAACCTGTATTTTCAACGCTATCACCTTGTACCCAAACCATTTCCAAACTATGGATCAATTTGGACTCCATGTATCGCGCTGTAGGGGATTTAACAAAAGTGACGTGAATGGAAGGGTGGGGCAGGGGCAGAGTGTGTGTGTATGAGTCGGAGGCAGAACGGGAGAGAGATAAGCAGAGTTACGAAATAGCGGGCAGCTGGCGCGGTTCGAAATAGCTGTTATTTCAAATAGCACATTTCAATGTGATCAGTAAACCGGTTTCAACCGGTTAATGAGGCTCGGTGGTCGATCAAGAATATTTTACATTTTCGCCATCCCTATTATGGTTAGGGTGAGTACTGACATCACACAGAGGGGGCGGTGTTGGGGTGCTCATTAGCAATAAATGGCAACAGCTGAGGCGGCAGGTGAGTCTCTTAAGAGTTTGAGACTGAGTGGAGAGTCTCTGGAGTGCTGGAGGGGATACTCGGAGTCAATGGACCTAACTGAAAGGACACACGCTTCCATTAGAGAGCTTTGTTTGAGCTGTAATACACAGGGAAAATGAAAGACGGAATACAAAGGGCAGGCTGGTCAACTGGAGACGAGGGTGCCAGTGCCGGGTGACACAGAGCTGCTCTCCTACAGTGGCTGTGGACCTGTGGTGAGTACCTCACCCCTAGATAGGTAAGATCTTTCCCTGGTAACTCAGGGAAAAATTAGGAGCATTTCTCAAGTACAGCACACCATGTCGGGACAGACATAGGTTACGGGCTGTCTACCCAGGTAATGACCAATACGTTAGGTCAGCATCGTAACACTATGCACAGAGAAAAGGTTAAAGGGCTGTGACCTCAAAACGAGTCATCAGACCCGGTGGACACACTCTACACGTTTTCTCTTCATTCCTTTATTTGCTTAAGCAGAGGTTGGCTCGAGTGGGTTTGCCTTGTTACATCTTATTAATCTTATCAATCATAATGGTTTGCGTCTACACGTTGTGTCTATATATATATATATATATATATATATATATATATATATATATTTCTTTTTTTTATGAATTTGAACAGCACAATGGAGTTTGAAGATGTAGATTACCGTGACCCCTTTGGCGCTGCAAGGGGGCGGGCTAATTCGGGTACAAAACCCCCCAAAACATACTTTTAAATGTCATGAATGATGTTAAAAGATGAAAATAAATCTGCATGGAAGGCTTTCCTCAAAGGAGAAGGTTTATTTTCTTTACTTTCAACTGAGTCGCCAAAAGCAAAGATGGCAAGATTGACCCTTTCCGAACAACCTAACTTCATTGTGAAATGTGAACGTCTCGACTGTCTTAAGAGACAAGGAAAGGAGAGGAGTGGAAACAGGTAGAACAGGAGAGGGGGGAAAGGAGAGATGACTTGCGACCTAATGCAGTGTCCACTCTACAACCTAGGTTTACAAAACAAGATCAGAAGATCCACATGTTTAAATTGAAAAGCATTTGGTTTCAGCTGTTACTTTCTATGTGCAACTGCATTTTATAACAGGATTCAACAATATATTACAGGATATTAGTTTCAATCAATAAACCAAGCAAACTTCAAGACAATCTGCAGAATAATACATAGGAGACGTAAAACCTTTACCAAAAATATACAACGTAAAATATTTATATGGTAGCAACAAAGGACACATAATGTCTTATGCCTCTTCATTGATGGTGGTTGTACTCAGGAGGCTTCCCTCTTCCTCTCGTCTTCCCTGGATGCGTGCCTCTCCTTCCACGTTATAGCCCACCATCAGCTGGTAAATCACCACCCCCACCACTGCCCCTAGGAACGGGGCGAACAGGGGCACAAAGAACCAGTAGCACTTCACCCTGTGGAGAAAAATAGCTGCATTGTTTAGACAAATTGGATACATTTTCTTTAGGATTCATTCAATCATTTTAATTGCAATGTGTTACCAAATTTTGTCATTTCGCAACAGACAATTCTATTGAAATAACTAACTTGTTTTAACCCAATATGTATATTTTATTGTAGCACACTCTAGTTGCTTGGATTGTAGCTAAGGTTCTATATATATTTTCATGCGACAGGTCTTTAGTGATCTTCTGCTTCTGGAGTAGTAGTACTAGTAGTAGCGGAAGGGATAATTTCTCAAAATGTAAAAAGCTGCAGTACAAAAGTGCAATAGGGCAGGTTTAACTCCTTTTTGTGTGAAATGAATTGTAAAGGTTCACTTGAGCAAATCGGTAAGGTAACAAGAGGTATTATGTTTTATTCGGGATGGTACATTGGTATAGGGTACCGAACAAGGGTTAACTGAACTGTTCCTTGACATTTTGAATAGAGTACCTTGTCTTTATATTTGGAAATAGTCTATGAATTGATGGCAATAATGTCAACAGACAAACACAAACAAGATATTGAAATAAAACCTAGGCAAAAAATATATTTCATGGAAAAAAAATTTGGAGGTTCTGAATCTATTCAGACTCATAGAAGATAATATACTTTGTTGTAGTGCAGTCCTTCAATGTATTCCACCATGTGTTCTACTCGGTTACAACCCAAAACGCATCCACAGCCAAACTCCTCCCTTTGGTATACAGGTTAGACATTCTCCCTACTGTATCTAAAATGTTCCGGCTACTCACGTGAACACCCCGCTGCCCCAGCCCGCCAGCGCGGTGAAGAGGCGCGGCCCCAGGTCCCTGGCGGGGTTCACGGCGTAGCCCGAGTTGAAGCCCATGGAGAGGCCGATCACCAGCACCACCAGCCCCACCGTGAAGGCCTCCAGACCCGCCGGGACCGAGGTGTTGTGGGGGTCCACGATGGCCAGGATACACACAATTAATGCGGCCGTTCCGATCACCTGACACACAGCGGACACAGAATGCATTGTGGGGTGTTGATGTCAGTTGATTAAGATTTATTTGATTTGAAAGCACTTTCATTTAAGAAATCTCAAAGTGCTGTACAGGGCTGAAACCGAACATGCAAGTAGAGCCTAAAATAATAAACACAAACTAGAAACTAACCAAAACTGATTTGAAGGCCTTCCTATACATGGAAAGATGGATACAAAGACGATTAGTTCAGGGAGGTTGCAATGGTTTTGCCATTGATGTTTTTTGTAGAGTCTAGGATGTTATACAATTAATGTTTTAAGGACTAAAATCGTAATTAAATGGCCAGACACCACGCCTTATCATTTTATCTAACGGGGAACATTGTGCCTAGTTATATAAGGGAGAAGGAATCGCCATCAGCTCTCAACCAATCACAAGCCAGTGGCTTCCGATCTAAATGAACAAAATAAATGGCCTATTTCTTTGGAAGAAAACGATTGGTCAATTTAGTTAGTGAAAAGCACGGCAGATATTCTTCCTGAACAAATGGTATAACTGTGTATACACAAGCAAACCTCTTTTCCTTCAAAAAGCGTAGAGCATCAGAAGAGGCCGACATAGCTGAAGACATCACACAGTGACCCCTCCACTGGGCTTGTTTACCTCCTGATAGCTGAACGCTGTAGACTGACAAACCCTAATTCAAAGATACTTCACTTTATTAATTTCTGTTTCAATATATTTATGGCATCCCCACTATTTCTGCTCGGAATTAAGGTGTGCATTTATGTCAAGTTTAATTTCCTTCCCTTTTTCCACATCTAAAGTAAAAGCCGCATAAATCCATTTCCAAGCACCACAGGAGAAAGGGAGTACATTCCAAAAACGATCTTGTGCAGCAACTTGACAACTTGACAACCACCCCTCAGTGAACCAACCCCCTATCTATATTTCCTAAAATAAAATCGCATCCAGCGCACTTCAGAGGACTAACTCAATAAAAAGCAGATTGAATGGAGGCTGTGATCATTGCCTGTCTGTCAGCGTGCGTGAGTACAACTGTTGTTTCGTATGACATGCTCTCCATTAAATAACAATTTCACCCAAAGTGTTGACTTTAGGGGCACTTTAATAGCCGGATAGCGATTCCACTGGGAGGATTCACAAAACAATGATCATTTAAATGGGGCTGGAGTGGGGGAGAGGGCCTGGGGACTGATGGAGTGGTTTAGGGCTCCATCTGGGCCCTGTAGCTATCGAGCACCGGGTCACATTGTGCAATTCTCAAACGTGTATGTTGTTCTTGCGATGTGATCCGGAGCAATTGGTGTGACTCCGATTTAATCGTACCCTTGTTGTGCACTCAGGGACATGACGAAAAGATGTCTGACACTTTTGTTACCTGGTCGAAGAATCCATTGAGTAGACTGAGATGTGGGGAGGGATACGTAGCGAAGATCCCCGCCGTGGCGTTGGTCCCCTCCACAGACAGCGTCCCCTGGCCGTAAGCCCACAGTGCATCTGGTGGGGACACACACATTACCGTGTTGAGTGTTGATGAGCAGCTTCATTAACAGTAAGCACCGGCCTCCAAGAATCTAGTCTGTGCCTGACAGCAGGGACCTGGGTAAATATTGAATAAGCATTGATCTTGTGTGTTTGTTGGTGCCGCGGCGATGCTGGTATTATCAGATTACATTAAGAGGAACAAATGGGTTCGATATGGGGGCGATCACACAGAGCAGCACTAAGTACCGGTCTCACCTCTGTGTCCATGGGACTGTGGTCGTTGCTGGTACTGCTCCACTTCTTGTGATGCACCTCAAAGTTCAAATGTTTTTTCTTAACAATACTCAACAGTTGATATGTGATCAATTTTGAGTACCGGGAGCGGAACAGCGCCACTTCACAATGAAAGGTGGAAAAGGGCTTGATCAAATTTCAAGCAATTGATTCGAGGGGGTAGGGATAATCTAAATCTAATCAAACGTAAAGGCACGGCGTATTGCCAAATCAATATTCGCTGTTGAATAATTATAACATTTGTGTTGATTATTTCTCTGTGGTAACAATTCTTTTTGGCAATAAATCTCATACCGTTGGAAAGCCTGTATAGTTCCCTTTCAAATTGTGTCCCATTTGTAAGGAACATGCACTTGTGGGATGAGCAGCAGAGCTGAGTATGTGGGTTGTGCCCATGAAACATTTGCCAAACCTTCTCTGCCAATGCCAAACAACTTATTCTGACATTGGCTCGTTTGGTGTTTGGTGGATTGGATGATTGAAGTTTGAAGAAACAAGTCATATTGGCAATTTAACAATTTATTCATTTCACAAACAGGAGCCTCAGTAGCGTGTAGAAGAACCATACACAGCCACAACAGCCTGGCACCTCCTCCTCATGCTGGTCACCAGCCTGGTCACACACTGCTGTGGGATGGCATCCCATTCTTCAACAAGCATTTGTCGCAAGTCAGCCAACGTGGTTGTGTTGGTCACCCTGGCATGAACTGCACGCCCAAGCTGATCCCACAAGTGTTCAATGGGGTTGAGGTCAGGACTGCTAGCAGGCCATTCCATTTTCTCCACTCCCACATTATGGAGGTAGTCTCTGATAAACCCCGCCCTATGGGGGAGTGTGTTGTCATCCTGGAGGATAAAGTTCGGTCCCAAACTGTGGAGATATGGGATTGCCACTGGTTGCAGAATCTCATCTCTATATCGCTCAGCATTGAGATGACGAGCCTCGTTTTTCCAGTGAGGGAGATGCCGCCCCACACCATCACACTGCCTCCACCAACATATGTTATGCTATCGGTGCAGCAATCAGCATAGCGTTCTCCATGTCTTCTCCACACTTTGACCCTACGATCCAACTGCCGTAGGCAGAATCTGGACTCATCACTGAATATAAAGTTCCCCCACATGTTCAGGTTCCAGTGCACGTGTTGCCGACACCAGCGCAAACGGGCCTGACGGTGAAGGGCAGTCACGGCAGGACTCCTGGCAGCCCATTGAGACCGGAGATTGGCTGCGTGTAGTCTGTTCCGGATTGTCTGGGCAGAGAGCTGTCCGCCATATCGTCCTGCAAACCTTGACTGCAAATTTGTATATGACAGCCCAGGGCACCCAAGTGCAGACAGGGTGATGAAATGGTCTTCTTGGGGTGTCGCCTTCTTGGGACGCACACTTCGCGGCCTGGCTTTGACATCCCCCGTTATATGGAACTTTGCCTTCAGTTTGGAGAGGGTAGTAGGGCTCACTCCAAATAATGCTGCAACTTGGTTTTGCGCAACACCAGCTTGAAGTTGCCCGATTGCCCGAACGCGGCATGCCGATTCTTGGAGCAGACACTTACTGACTGTAGCTGTACTTACAGTAGTAGGGCCAGGGCTCTAAATTAACACCCGCCAACCCGCCAAATGCGGGTGAAAATTCATTTTGGCGTGTATTAAAAAAAACTCACTAGCCGGCTTGGCCGGTGATAAATGAGTAACTTTACCATCTATTTCGCAGGACGCGTGAGCACGGTTTCTATGGGAACGCATCCGTCGAGGCTGCCGTACTAGGGGAGGGGGCGTAGGTCACTCTTGGGTTGGAAAAAACGATAGACGCCGGTACAAATACAGACACAAACACAAACAAGATGTGGCGATGGTTGGGACAGCCGGCCATCAAGAGAAAGGATATTCCTACCAAAGAGCTAGGGGAGGAGGAGGATATTGGACCTCGCGAAAAAAAAAGAAAGGAAATTTAACTGTAAATGGCTAACTGGTCGTGAGTGGCTCGTGTATGATCACGAAAACAGCGTAATGTTCTGTCAGGATTGCCGAATGTATGCTAAAGAAAAACACAAAACGAATAATTTCGTGGTAGGAACCAATAATTTCAAAGTAGAAGCAGTAAAGGATCATGAGAGTGCCCGAAGTCATCAGGAGAGCCTGAGGACGAAAACCGCCAAGACGTGTCGTATCGAAGAGAGTGAAGCTGGAAGGAGCCTTGCCTTAATGAAGACGTCCGAGTTCGAGAAGATGGAGCTACTTTTTCGCAATGCCCACGCCATCGGGAAAAAAGGCAGGCCTTTCACCGACTTCGCATGGATGTGTGAGTAAGTGGATTAACTTTATTATTTACATGTTTCAGACTCATTACATTTTATACGGTATATTGACAGTACTATTTTAGTAACTATTTTAAAGTTCAGCCTCACACTTTAAAAATGGAACTGATGTAGATGGGGGCTCTGAGTCAGAGTCCTCAGAGAGCTCTGCCTCTGATGTTTAACCTGTCTCTTTGTACATAATACATTTGTGTAATTTTGTACATTATCTGCACTAAAACATGTTTAGAGTTGTTTAAAGTTTTAAGTTGTAAAACGCTGGCCCCAGCCCCACTTTCTGGCGGTTAGGATTTAATTTTAATTGGATATACATTCCCAACTTCACTGTAAGATGAATTTAAAGCTTTAGTTAATAAAATGATCAAATTAATTCAGTGGCTCTCATAATCTGTCTTTTTTGCACGGAAAAAAATGTGGCTAGTGGAAATTCTGATTGGCTGGTAACTTCAGAAACTTACCAGCCACATTGGCTGGTGATCAAGTTAATTTAGAGCCCTGAGTAGGGCCCATACTCGCAGGTGCTACCAATCGGGTGCCAATCAGGCACCTGATTGGCAGCACCTGGGGATACCAGAAGCTCCAAACAAGTGTCAATAGCAACAGTAAAATAACCTGTTTGGCAATGGCAGAAAATAATTGGCAAATCTTTCATGGGCGCAACCCACATCATGCGCTGCTGCTC
The DNA here is from genome assembly GCF_902167405.1 of Gadus morhua. NCBI lineage: Eukaryota > Metazoa > Chordata > Actinopteri > Gadiformes > Gadidae > Gadus > Gadus morhua. The sequence continues at coordinate 17,386,235 of NC_044051.1, read as the reverse complement.
ATCCCGTAAATGCATGTTCCTTACAAATGGGGCATTTGAAAGGGAACTAAACAGGCTTTCCAACGGTATAAGATTTATTGCCAAAAAGCATTGTTACCACAGAGAAATTATCTACCTAACACAAATTTCCTTACTTTTTGTGCTAAGTTTATTAATTTAGTTTATAACGGCAGGATTGGGCTCAGAGCAATTGGAACAAAGCACTCTTTTTAAAGGCTTTTTCGAATTGTCCACGTGTCTGCAATTGACCCCTCAGTGATGTAGGGGTTGGGCCTCTGGCTGTAGGAAGCATGCAGGTTCTCCGTGGATATCAGGGATGCAGAAAGCGTATCAATTCTACAACTCAAGGATGCCTACCAGAATACATGCCAAATATGATCCCGGCCCCCAGGAAGGCCCCTAATGTCTGGAAGAGGAAGTAAACCGGGAACTTCCTCCATGGCACTCTCCCAAGGAGGCAGAGGGCAAAGGTCACGGTCGGGTTCAGGTGACCACCTACGGAGGGCGAGAAGGACAGAAACATGACTTTCTAAACAGGACTCCTAAAGGAGATGTCCTCTTAGCCAGGGATGGCTGGTATAAATGGGCTAACATAAATTTGGTAGAACCTAAAGCAGGCACCAAAAAGTGAACCAGGATACATGATGTATCTTGGGTTTTTTCCTGTGAATGGGCTAAATGTATTCAGCCCAAGCGGAGTAGCGTAAGCTTCCATTAAATTTTGATTGACCGGTATCGTGACACACCCCCTTCATATGCTTACCATTTGGGCTAAAGTCATTCAGCCCAAGCACAGTAGCGTAAGCGGCCATTTCATTGTGATTGACAGGTGTCGGGACACACCCCCATTTGGGCTAATTTCATTTAGCCCAAGCACAGTAGCGTAAGCTTCCATTGACGTGTGCAGTATGGCGTATGTGTAGTTTATGATTTTAAACGTTTCTATAATTTATTTAAATAAATGAATAAACTTTAAATGTATCCATGAAATGTTGTTTGTCACACAAATTAATTAAATGCTGACTCATCTATCTAACATTTTATTATGACGCAGTGCATTACGGAACGCACTGCTTTTACTGTCAGGAGTGCGGTCAGAATTTGGCCGGTAATAGTGAATTTGTAAGCGGGTCAGCAACGTTTCGTATCGAAACGTTAAAAAAGCATATGTCTAAATAACCCGACGTGACAAGTGTGTAGAGAAAGTGGCCCCTCTCCCAGCTGCATTTCAGCGACCGGCAGTAACAGTAAGGTTCTCTAAGGAATTGGAAATGATCAAATTTAATGTTGCATACAACATTGCCAAAGAGGAGTTGCCATTCACCAAATTTAAATCCGAAATTATACTCATGAAGAAAAATGTATTAAACGTCAACCCGACGTATAGCAATGAGATGGCATGTGCACAATTCATTGCGGTAATAGGCGACACCTTAAAGAAAAAAGACAGCTGCGGATGTCGGAAATGCCACATACATGTCCTTCATGATTGACGGTGACACAGACGTCCCTACCAAAGAGTGTGTGATCGTCTACAGCCGCATTTTGCGCAAAGGGAGACCGGTCAACATTTTAATTGTTTAATACTTTAAGCACAAAAAGTTTTATCTTGCTTAATGGTTTAGTTCGAAATGTTCAATTTCAGCTCAGTGAAGCACTATTTTTATTTATAATTGTGCTTCAAATAAAGACACGCATTTCTCCACACCTTATTCTTGTTTAAAAATCATTCACATTATATGAAAGTTATGAACAGCAATATAAAGGTGACCTCATCATGGCATCTGGAGCCCTGTGAAGTATTGATAAATGTAATGCATTCGTTATCCCACCCACCCAAAATCACCACCAGCCGTCACTGCTCTTAGCTATGATCAGTGATTAAAAGTGCAACGAGAGAGAGAGATGGAGGCCTTCTTATATCCTTAGAGAAAACTCTCACCCCTGATTCTCGAAGAGCGAATGCAGTGCCGGGCCAATCTCCATGTAAACGTAGGATGCGTGTAAGAGCCTGGTGAAACGGGAGGGAGGTCTCTGTGACACACACTAAATTGGAAGGATGAAAACGCGGAAATAAAAATAAGGTCCTACAAAAGTCAATGTTTTTGACTTTGAACCAAAAGAAAATGAAACCTTGGAGGGGAAGTGGACTGCTCTCGATGGCTCGTTCACACGTGCGCTTGTCTCCCGCCCCTCGCATTAACATCCTCACCCCGTCTGGGTGGGAGGTTTATAGTTTGTGTGTGTGTGTGTGTGTGTGTGTGACCTAGAATTAATATGCGGTATCCACTGCCCCTATAAGTTCCCTTCCTAAACACCACTCTACGACCCCCTTACCAGACACCTGTCCACTGATGAGGATCCCGAGCGTGGTGGCGACTCCAAAGGCCAGGTTGACGCTGAGGAACCTGCCGTGGGAACCTCTGCTGAGAAGCATCTGGGCCACCGAGCCACAGCCAAACGTCTGCAGGAGGAGGGAGAGACCGCTGAAATCATTCTAACTCGGACCACCACCCTACTCGGGGGGTTTTGCTTTAAACCTCGAAGGTCATTGAGATTTTTGTTGTGGGTGTTTTGGGTGTGATGTTATTTAGTTTTTTGGAGAGGGGTGAGGGGACATTTAACCTGAGAAACACGTCTTTAAACTTGGAAACACATGCTTGGGTCTTCCTGGTGTCAAGGAGTGGTTTCCCTCTGTTATTCTGTGTTTTTCACAGCAGCCGCCTGCTGCAGACATCAGAGACCCACCCAGCTAGTGACCTCTCTGGATGTGTGGTCTGGGGGAACTCAGAATGCCTGGTTGGACTATTTTATCTTCTCTTGGTTTGCATTCTGGGATCTCTTCGATTTTCAATAATAAAAGTTGAACAGTTATCTACATTGTATGTTTTGAATGATGTGCTGGATGAGGAGGAAGGGAAATGTTGAAAGCTACTTGTCAACTCGTCTTGAAAGTCAAACGGTTTCAAATTGATCCTGACAGGTCTGACATTGATCTTGTCTATTTTGGGGGATTTAAAAGCAGTTTTGCAAGTACGCCAAGCCATAAATAAATAATCTGATGATGATGTTGGAAATAGTAATCTGAAAATCAGACCAGAAAAGGACCTTATCTCAGTAGCATCAAGAGCTGTGGAAATTCTAAACCGTCAAAGGTCAGAAGCTGTGTGCTGGCAACCGGAGAGGCTTTGGAAAGGACAATGCCGATATTTGGATAAGAAATGAATATTCTAATCTTCTAGGTAATGAATAAATATCGTCATTGCAGATAGTAAAGCATTCGCAACACATGTTTATGTCATCCAATCATTGTACTAGTAATGCAATGCAATAACATTCTGGTGAGCATTTACACTTAATAACATGTCCTTTCTAAATGAAGACAAAAATATGTGGTAAAACCACAATAGTCTGCATGTAAGAAGACGGTCCATGTTTTAATTGATTTGTGACAAAGCAGATAACCCCTATTTGATGGTACTTTTTGATATACCCCCAGCCTCACTTGGGTTGCTTTGGCTAAAAGTGTCTGCTCAATCAATATAGATCTATTTTGAAACCAGCAGCCCCGCTGGGCCCCGTACACTCACCACAAGAACCAGGGTCCCCAGGCACTCTGCCAGGCCCTGCTGGAGAATCCGGTGCCTGATGTGGAAGATCTGTGCCAGCTTCTCAAGAACTGCCTTCAGTTTATCCATTATGAGGAAATGGCTCGTATTCTTTTTGGCTAGCAGCTGTGATCTACTCAATGGGTAAGAGATTGTGTCCTCCTTGCTCAAGAAATGTCTGACTTAAGTACGACTCTGTCTCCACCCATTCATACCCTCTCTACAGGCCCTTGTATAAGGTCTACACCCCTTTAATTTTCAACTTGATCTTTTCCTCATTTCTATGCTATTACTGGCAAATCAGCCAGAAAAAATATTATTTACATACTCATTAGCTTATGAGCAGTTATTAGCCAATTTATCTTTTTCATAGAACTTCACTCTGCGTAAAACAATAGGCCATATCCACACCGTATGCCTGGACGTGATTAGCATAATACCGAATTAGCATTGGCATAGCTATTATGCTAATTTGATTATCGACATAATAGCCTACCACTTTCTGAAAGAATTAGTGGAGAGAAGACTTTTGAGAAGTCATTTTAGTTCTGTGGGATGGTGGCGTATCTCTGCTTCAGAGACTGGATATTTTACAGCCGACAACGCCGATACCGATAAGGAGGCCAGACATCCGAAAAATTAAAGCCCTGCTTGACTTTAGGCTATAAAGCTATCTTTTTTGTCTTTGCTGTGAACAAGGACACAGGATTGACACCTTTTGATAATTTAGATGATAATTACTAAAGCCATTGCGAGATATTTAACAATTATTCGCCAAAGGCGAATAATTGTTTTAGTAAACACTACACGTGAACACTCGAAGTAAACAAGATGACACCTATTGTCGGGATTTATTTATTTCATCATTTTTATTAGCGTGACGAGACGAACGTTATGCAATATCCCGAGATTGAGATCTCTATCATGGGATATTGCCCAATAGCCCGCGATAGCGAACCAATCATATTGCGCATGTTAGGAGGTTCATGTTTAGCATATACTAATCTCCTCTAAACGGGCGTGTGATGGACCATAACGACTATGAAGTTGTTCTTGACATGAGCTCTTTCTGACTGCTTCTTGTGAAGGAGGATGGTATAGAAAGGCCTGACGTCACCAAGCATCGACAACAGAGTGGTGTCTCTGAAAACGAACTCCATCTCCTCCCATCATCCTTTCTTTGAAAATGTATTCTTCAATACACATTGGTCCATTCTCCCAGTAAATAACAAAACTTCACCAATAAAAATGATCACATATCCAGAAAAAAAACGTTAAGGCTTTCAAATCTGAGTTGTTGGCTTGGTCGGTGTCGTGTTTCAAATACTATAGTTCTAAACAGTTTAAACAGATAACTGGAAGCGCACACGGCAGACTTATGACTGAATGTCGTATGCATTATTAAAATCCAGGTAACAACCAGCGTGTGCTATCCAGGCCGGGCAGAGCCCCAAGAGAGCTCCCTGATGGCGATTCTGCCTAATATACTTCTACGAACAACTAATGATACCCTCCACCTAATACATACCAATGACATTGGGGACCTGAAAACTGATAAAAAACTACTGGCTAACATTCTGTGTTGGGAAGACCAAAGTCGGTTCAATATTCTCCGGAAGTTTGGGATCACTATTAAAAATGTGCCTGACATTTGCGAATAGTCAGACTGTATGATAATATAATATGTATACACAGCCCGCGGTGGTTCTCAGACACACAGAGAGATGTTGAACTTGATGCGAGCAGAGGGTGAAGGACTAGACGAAGGCATTTGCTTTAACTGACAATATTAAGAAGAATGACTAACTGAAATGAACTAGCACAGTGAAAGTAGAGGAATATTATGTATTGAGCCAAAGCCCAAACACTGATTAGGCTCCTTTTGCCGGACTGTAGCTGAACAGACCGATACACGACACACACAGCAAAGTGCTGCAAATATTGTTTTCACAAAGGCAATTTTCTGTTATTGATTGAATGTTCTACAATATTCTACAGCAAGCTAGGTTTCATTTTCCATGATTGCACTGGCATAAACCCACTAGTGAAGAATACAAGTCAAGGTTACACACACACACACACACACACACACACACACACACACACACACACACACACACACACACACACACACACACACACACACACACACACACACACACACACACACAGCAGCCTCTATAGTTTAGCGCGCTGAGTAAGCTGCACTTTAGGGGCAGTCCTCAGAAAAGCTGCACAAAAAAAAGACTGACGCTCTGCATAACAAAATGTCAATGTCACGAAAAAGGAAGAGAAAAGACAGAAATGAACACGAGGTGTACGGATGGATTGGACATGCAAAATAGCAGTCACCTCCAAGCCAGACTGTCTCATTTGCTGGAAGCTTGTGGCGTTGTGCGAGGAATACAATATGAGAGGACATTATCTGAGCCAAAGCTCAGCACGTTGGTCCTGGCCTTTACACCCCACGCAGCAGAGCCCCCAAGCCTCACAAATGGATAATGCCCCGCCTGTGCTTTTAGGCGGCTCTCTCTTTATTGATGAAAATATAACTTATAAGCGACGCAACCCTATCAAGGTATGGCTCTGCTACGCCAGCTCGTCTTTAATCCGAGGAGGATGTGAAATATTTAGATTTGGGGAGGATTTATGGAGTGGTTATGAAACTCCAATATAAAAACAAAATAAAACCAGCACTTGGACGTCTGACAGGCTTGATTTGGATGCAGCACTGGATAACACCTTGTTAGGTAGCAAATACATGATTTAAAGTGCCTGGAAGGAAACTCTTTTGAAATATATTGCTCAATTTTTCTATCTAACCATCACCATCGGCAGCTTGCGTGAGATTCTGTTAAATGCGACTGTGAATGTTGCCCGCTGTCGGAACGCAGGAACAATCTGTTTCCTCACTCGTTCATTTCCGTGCCGGATATGATCGTTACAATAATTGCTTTTTATTTTTCAACTTTTCCCAGCGATCAGACCCATCACGATTTGTTACGCGCAACGCTTGTTTTTTTCCCTTCAGATTAGGCAATGCGTCCCCCCCCCCCCCAATGTATCCGATGACGGCAAAAGCTAAATAAAATACGTCTTGTGACAGACAGGCGGGAGGAGCCACCTATTTAATCCCACTGCTGTGATTTTATGATGAAAAATCAATCCACAACAATGCAATGTTTTGTTGTGCACTTAAAGACGGTATAAAACAAAGGCTGAGCTGAGATCAACAGCCTCAACCCACACAGCCGTCACGCGAAGCACCATTGATTACCACGGCGGCAGCATATAAATGAGCATCGACTCCCATGTTATTGTCCAATCTCCCCTCCTTTGTTTGTTTAGCATCCAACGTCCCCATGGTAACGTATAGACTATAATCATATACACTTAAGGGGGTGGTGAACTACTTCTGCTTTTCTGGCAATGCATTGGTCACTTGTTTAGAGTCGCCACCGTGAAATAAGCTATGGTATTGTGATTAAGCGATATACAAATAACACTGAATTGAAATGCATAGGGTCTTAACAGTGTTGCAAATAAATATCAAACGGCAGTCTTTTCAAATGTTTCGATTTAATAGAGGTTCTTATTTTCTACCAAAGTACGAGGCGGTAGCAGTGAAAAAATATAATGATAACTAGCAAAACTAGCATCTGCCTTCTGTCTGGCGCTATTCATCCCTTTAAGAGGAAGGGAGTTAGCATGGCTCGTTAACGCTCATTAGCATGAGCGCAGGGAGAGCCCACAGTGGTCCGATGTACCGCATATGTGGCCAATTAACCCTCCGCCCTCCCCACCACAACTCCAACCAGGTTCCAATGGTGAGAGTCCTTTGACGGTTGGTCGTCTCTTTGAAGTGCAGAAGCCCATCTTGGGTTCCTCCTTGTCCCGCCAAACCTAAACGCGGCTGCCCCACTGGGTACCTCTGTTCAGGCCCGCGACCCACACCTACCCTGGGTTTGGTCCCCTTAAAGAGACAAAAGCAACCATCGAGAGCCACAACACTTACAATAGGATGTTCCCGCCTGACAAAGTTGGCTGTAGATCCCGTTTTTCAAACGTTGTCTGTGAGGGAGGATATGTCATGGCCATCACCAGCTGCAGTGTTTGACCTCTAGAATTAATGACTTTGTCCGTCTCTCTGTCCGTCCATCCCTGGGATAGCCGAGCTGCTCTGGTTGAGTTGTAGCCTTGGGAAACAGTAGAGTCTGGGGCCTCATGTTTTACTTGCTCTAGCAAAAGTGGGGTTGAAAAAGCATTCGCGAATTGGTCTGGCGATATAAGGGGAGTTGAATAGCACGTATCCATGGAAACGTGTGTGGCCATAGAGGGGTGGGTGTCACATTTGGTTCTTGCGATGTCAAAGGAGCCCTCTTTTACACAATCGATCCCTTTGTGCCCTCACAACAAGGTGGAGTATCCACTCAGATGGATGGAGGGGTGGATGAACCACAACACCCTACCAGGTGATGCAGTACACCAACCAACACTGCCTTACAAAAACCTTATGAATTCTAGTGTGTGTGGTGTAAAAGCTGTGTTTTTTGTAATTGTTAAACAAAATATGCGAGGGATTTTACGAGTTGGCTGATGGATGGTTATTGGCATAATAACCGAGAGAGAGCCAAAAGAAAAAAAAAAGCCAAAGAAAAATGCACAGGTAACGTCTACACCTTATCATTTACATACCTGTCATAGCGTTGGTGTCCTGCAACCCCTTTTGATAAATAAAGTGTGTGTGTGTGTGTGTGTGTGTGTGTGTGTGTGTGTGTGTGTGTGTGTGTGTGTGTGTGTGTGTGTGTGTGTGTGTGTGTGTGTGTGTGGGGGGCATTAGCATAATATTTATGACAAGCTCCCATTCATGGCTGATCAGTATTCACACTGTAGTCTTAATATTGTATTTAAAATGTTCTGGTTTGCGCTGATGTAACCCAACACAGGATCAGACGTGTAGATCATGAGTCAACAGATGGAATAATAACAGGAAGTGACTCGACTACAACTCAAAGAACAGTAAAACTAAGTGAATTATTTTGGCAGCGCAATTGCAGGATAACAGTAATTACATGATCTTAATTTTTTTAGAAGCATCTCTGTCAACGATCGATTTTAGAAAAAGTGTATTTTTGCGGCCGTTTCACCAACATAATTATAACCAATCAGGAAACAATGTTGGTCGTTGCATGAAGAGGCTTCACGATTACAAGTGACAGTTAATCAGTTTGTTCATTCGAAGCAGATGGTTGGATTGTGTAATGGAAAATTTATATTTTCACATTTTGTTTCTATAACTGCCATTTGTTGATAATGCCTTTTCGCTGACACCCTTGTGGTGCTGAAGGGTCAAAGGTTCCAACTGAGAAGTCATCACTATGAGAGCCCACATTATAATTGTCAATGATCAAATCAAATAATGTTTACTTAAAGGATAGAGTGTCCTGTATTCTCATCAAGGAGAAGAATGCATGAGGAGATTTCTGCTCCCTCGTGACTGGTATACCCCTGGCACAAAGCTTAAAGTTAGATAACGCTGGGGACACGTGGAGTGGCTAGACGATGCAAGGAATAGGAGACAGAGCTCACATGAAGGGGAAACAACATGATTTTTCATCTGTGGAGCAGAGCTGATGTGCCACCGTTTAAGAAGTCCTCGCATAAGACAACACGTCGGACTTCAGCTTGCGCAGCTCTTGGAGCGCCACAGGTTGATTTCCCATGCGTGAGACTTCAGCTTGTGCATGTTTTATTGTTTTGTGTTTTGTGTTTATGCTATGTTTTATTGTTTGTTGTATGATTGTTGTATGTTATTGTACCGTTATTACCCAAATATATGACGGTTATTGTTATAAGTTCGGAGGAGTCTTTATTCTACCCAATTGTGACAATTGTGATTGACGTGGCCCGGGAATTCCCACCACAATTGTCTTTTCAAGAGTTCAGCTCAACCGTGGGGTTTGAGGGTTTGTACAACAGTGCTGTGGCCATAGCTAGGGCAATCAGGGACATTTGTGTTGGTGTAACACACAGATTATATAGGCCAACATTAGTCCCTTCCAAAATCTGTAATGAAGATCTGCTAAAAGTGACTTTCAGTCTTCCTGTTGCTGTCAGGTTGCGTAGTTACATATCACTGTGCTGTTGACATTTCCTGTATGGAAGTGCAAGAGAAAGATAGGGTATAACCTTTTGCCTACGGTCCCTCTGCTACTTACTCTTACTACTCTCTCTCTATCTGAGACTTAGACTCGCCTACTCGCAGCACGGTAGCATAGCAGCATTGAGAGCAACCCAATACACACAAGCACGCACACACGCACGCACGTATCTTGGTCGGCCCTGCACGTGCGCACGTACGTATGGGTCTGGGTCTGCCCTAAGCACATACACAAACGTACGTGTCTGGGTCTGCCCTCAAAATGCATGCACGCACGCACGCACGTGTCCTGTTGAGGGCAGACCAAGACACGTACGTACATGTCTTGGTCTGCCCTCAAACACACACAAACATCCCTGTGACCCGTTTATCTCTCTTTGCCGGGGAAAGTAACGATCCAACAGGGATGGCTTCGACCAGCCCAGTGTGTTCCAGGGCTTTACACATGTCTCGGTTTGCGTGATAGCCCATGGATGACGGTCGTGAGGGATGGGGATAGGAGGCTGACGGAGAGACGTTTTGACAGCTGCTGAGAGACGGGGGAGAGGGCTTTATCTGTAGCTTATAACATAAAGAGGAAGTGGAGGAGCCCCCGCCGCGTGCCTCCTTCTCCTCCTGCAGCCCCACCTGGTCTGCGGTGCAGCAGGAGTCCCCGTCAAGTTCGCCTCAAAAGAACCTCAGGATCCACGTCGGACGGTTTGGAATGATAAAGCACACTTGAAAACTATTTTAAAAGGGCTTTACAGTAAGGAGTCATAAAATAAACGCCAAATATCGGTACAGTTAAGATTTGAAGACTTTCACAATACTCCAAAAAAGGACAAATTATTGTGATAAATTGCAGGATTATGACATGCATGAATTGCTTTATATTAACTATGTATGATCAAGTTGTAATTTAACCCAAGAATGAGCCCTACCCTGACTCTCTACGTTGCGTAGGAAGGCCTGTGGGCTTGTGGTTGTTATTGTCCCGACGCATGGAGACAGAACTCCAGTGCTCGGAATGCAGTCTCCAGAGTCTGCAGTTCCCTTCCCGGCCACAGGGGCCAGTGGAGAGATTCTTAGAGGGTACCTTTAAAAAAAAAAAAAAAAGATAAACATTCAAGCAGCCGACCTTTCATTTAATTTGACTATTGTCCAGCCACCTATTCAGCAGCTGAATGAAAAATAACCCCAGCCTTTTTCCGTTGGTGGATTAGTAGCGTGATGAAAGGGGTTTTGCAGGCTAGGAGAGTGGTCTGTCAGAAAAGTGGATGTATTGAAGGGATGTGTGAAATGAGCGGTGGTTAATGTTTGAATATGTGGAAGTTGTGGGAGGATAAAAAGGCCAGCGAGCCCCTCTCCCAACCACCACGGCACTAATGGGAATATGATTGTGTTCCCTCTTTGAGCCTCGTGAAGGCTCTTTGTCTAATTCAATCTATACTTCATCGGCAATATTCATACAATGCGCTATGAATTGGCATTCTGACTGAGGTAAATCAAAGTATGCTGATTTAGACCGCAAATGCAGTCAGTGTGGCCCGCTCACTTTTTAAGCCAGCGGTGCCAGGGATGGAAGGACGTTTTTTTATTTTAAACAAAGAACAACGTTTTAAGGGTAATGTCCATTTTTGTGTTTTTTGTGAGGATGGTCAAAAATATGGTTAATTTGGTAGCATTGAATTCTGTTGTTGGCCAGAAGCTTGCTATAATGTAACCTTGGCTTGCTGTTGTGCTCAGAAGCATCCATACCTTATATAGATTCAGGTATTCCTATATATTTTCCTATACCGTCTATGTTAAATCTGCACTATAGGCCTACATGTTTTCTATTAGCAGCCCCTAGTGGCTTGAGTTGTAGCTACAGTTAAAGCTGTATAATTTTCAGACAGTCAAAAGGTTTTGCAGTTATGAATGACAACAAGACTCAAGATATTTACTACAGAAACCATAGCAATGGAATTCTGCGAGCATGTTTTGCAGCCAGGTAACACCGGAAGACTTTTTACGTGACCTTATCAAACCCCCAAAATACTGTGTTTTGTTCTATGTTGTTCTGGAAGTCCGGGAAACCCGCGTCGGATATGGCCTTCCCCGCTAGTTCAGACTGCTTCGTTATTTTTGAATAAGGTAAAAAGCACCAGTGGAAAAGTGACATGGTTTTAAGCAATATGGTGATGCAGAGGAAATAGTTTCGGAAAGTGAGGATAACATTTCAGATTCTGACACCGAGTTTGAAGAGGAGGATGAGCATCAGCCAGCTCCGAAACGTAAAAGAGCCTCAGGACTAGCCCTTCAGCAGCCAGGACAAGCCTGCTAGCAGCAAGCGCCAAAGTTTAAGCAATAATGGGAAAAAAAAGGGAAAATCCCTTTGCATAGACTTTACATGCCTTCACATGCTTACACCCATACATCTCTACTGAATCCTTGTTGGAATCATCAATAGGCAACACTATGACTTTCACACTCATCATTCTTTCACAGCTCAATGGCTATGAATCATAAGATTTGTCAATGACTGAATTCACAGTAAAGGAATAGCCTCGTTCTGTTCCTCATATTTCTTCTATTGTTCTATATGGATTTATCTGTCCCTTGAGAAGAATAAACAAGGAAACGTAAAACTATAGATCTCAATGGTCTGCCGTGTTACCACTTAAAGCTAATTTGACTTGTTAAACCTGGAGGAGAAGAATGGGCATACACACACACACACACACACACACACCTGCGTTATAAAAATGCAATTAGCTATTATTACTTTGGATAGAAGTGGTTGGGTGTTCCAACTGATCTTTCAAGAAAAGCTGCTATGTAAGGTGAAATTTCTGTTCTCAATGTTATTCATATATTATTCAAATGAGCCGATATTATTACCATGAGGATAGCAGCAGTAGTTCTTCATAACCAACACACACCCGTTGTGTTGTTCCCCACAGTGACGCACACTGCCAGTGTTGTCTTGACTGCGGACACAGCTGGCTGTATGTAGGCCTACCTCCGCCCTCACAGAGCAGACCTCCACCCTCACAGAGCAGACCTCCACCCTCACAGAGCAGACCTCGTCCCTCTCAGAGACCAGACCTCCACCCTCTCAGAGACCAGACCTCCACCCCTCACACAGACCAGGCCTCCACCCCTCAGGGAGAGTAGAACGCCACCTGTTACAGAGTAAGCCTCCGTCGGTCACAGATACCAGGTAGCAGTGGGTGGAGGTCAGACCAGAGTAAGAGGAACGCTCTTGCATAAACAACCTCACCATAACCTCGGCCCACCTCCTCCTCCACCACCCTCACATACACACGCGTGCATGCTAAACGTCAGTACGCCCACAAACAAACACACACACACATACACACACACACACACACACACACACAAAGATGCACTCACGCACACGTAATGACAAATGAGCAGGCACACAGACACACACATGAGAGCAGACAAACACCTTTTCTGTGTGAATGATTTTGTTATTTATTTCGGCCTGCCAAACTCTAACCAGGTAACTTTTGAAAGGAGGCAGAATCTCCTCCGTCCTCAGTCCCCGCTCCGCCCGGCCAGCCCCCTTATCAGCGGCCCCCAATGTCACAGCCAGTCTGCAGTCACTTTCCTCCCAAAATATAATCCTTCTCCATGATATATACGATGAAACTGACATAAGACAGCCGGTGGTGGCTGCGGGCTATCAGGCCAGACGCTGTATAAGTCCTGTCTTCAGTGAGGCATGCACATGGTGTCGCCCAGAGCTGATAACTCCCCCCCCCCTCCCCAGTCCGCTCATCGTGGGGATGGGGGGCACCAGAGCGGGACGGAAGGTTCACGGGCCCTAAGAGCCCCGTGTAAAGACATATCTAGGGTCCTTGTGGGTTTTCTTTCTTTTAGTTTTCTTGCCCGAATCGTAATACACACACACACACACACACATACACACGCACACGCACACTACTCCGGAAAACTATGTGAGCAATACTTAATGGTGTACATTCACCGGTCTCAATTAGGCATATTTCTTCCGTTGCCAATCGTTAATCAAATGGTCTCCATTTGTCATGCCACCATGAAAGCTGGCAGGTAGAAGCCTACGATTGATGGATAGACAGACAGACAGGCAGTCAGGCAGTCAGGGTTGTCTGAATACCCCAGTGAGTTCACAATCTGAAAGATGTGTCTCTCAGAGCCGGTCCAGAGGACGGAGGCGACGGCGAATGTCCTCCCCTCTCCTGGGGCCCGACCCCTCGCCCCGTAGATGGATGGGCCTCACCTCCAGCCGGGAGCCCCCTCTGTCCCGGCTGGAGGTGAGGTAAGGTGCATGGGCAGCACTCTGCATAGATCATCATCTATGCTCTTTGGTTTCCTATGCTCCTGGGATTCATCATCTGTCGTTGTTGTCATGTCCCCTCCCCGCCATGGTGCTAGTGCCTTCTCTGTGAGTCTCATTCCCTTAGTCTAGTCCCGTTTCCCTGTGTGACCTCGTAAGACGTGGAGAGAGTCTCTTCACCACACACTCCCACTCTCTGTCAGAGGCCGCTATTGGCTGGGACAGGGCTAGCAGCCTCTGGAGCTATTAATGCAGTGCCACCGAGAGGCCGCAGCGTTGAGAGAGAGAGAGAGAGAGAGAGAGAGAGAGAGAGAGAGAGAGAGAGAGAGAGAGAGAGAGAGAGAGAGAGAGAGAGAGAGAGAGAGAGAGAGAGAGAGAGAGAGAGAGAGAGAGAGAGAGAGAGAGAGAGAGAGAGAGAGAGAGAGACTCGATAAGCAATGAGCGGCTGTTTTTTTGTGTGTTTCTGCTCTCCGGCTTGCACGGAGGAAGTGCAGTCAAAGCAGAAGATATTCTCAACGTGTATTTCACTCACTAACGACTGACGGGTTGATAGAGCATTTCCAACAAATTACACTCAAACGATAGCTCTTGAATCTGACCTACAGCCTTTAATATTACTAATATGAATAATGATACTGATGATATTAACATTACTGATACTGATATTAATAATTGTAAAATTGATCTGATCATAATGCTATTAAAATTATATTAATATTATTAGTATCGGTTTGATTATGAATAATATTGATACACTAATACTGACACAAATGCTAACATCAAATGCTACCACTAATCCTGTTACTGATACTGAAATAACGGTAATTCTTCTACTTATAATCACACCACTTAAACCTGGCCTCATATGATATGTGGTATCAAACCAAAGCAATGAAGCGGTTGAGAGACGCCCGACGAATAATCGCCAAGGCAGCATTTGTTCTACAGCACATTTAATGCAAAGGCAATTCAGAGTGCTATTCCAATTTATAAAGTTAAGCGAATTAGTATAAAAACGTGCACGATTACCATTCAAAAGATAAAGGACTTAAAGATAAAATAGTGGTTCTCCATTACATGTGGGGGCCTTTCAGACATCTTCTGAGACATCAAACCAGGACTGCTGCCTGATAACCAAACCCTGTTCTCACTCGCCTCTGAAAGCTCAGTTATGCTCCCATTTTGTGCGTTAATACGAGATGTACAATACCAATGTTCTAACTGTCACTGCCCTCATACTTTCAGGCGTCCTTTACGTTGGAATGGACGGTGAGCAAAACATCCTCTAGAGGGCGTCGTTCAGATTAAAGTAAAATAAATAGAAGTTTATGACAACAACAAGCATGGCGACGTATGGGCAGATAACGATCCTGCATCTATTGAGAAGTAGGCGAAACGCAGGGAGCGTTGTAGACAGCGAAGGACAGTAAGACAACTAAATACATCACGGAGTGTGGACGAAAGGTACGAAGAGTACGGACAAAAGGCTCCATCCGTGTCCATATGCGTATCAAACGTAGAGCATAAATGAGCCTTAAGAGGTTCAACCATGGGGCGGCCGCCTAATAACCTTACCCCTGTCCTCTCTCTCCTCATGGAGGTTATACCAGGACTGCTGGGTGTTTACCAACCCCTGCTCCACCATTTTCTGCTCTCCCTCTTGGGACAGAGAGCAGGCAGTAAGGGGCCTTGGAGGTTTATTTGGGGGAGCATGTCGGAGATGTACCAGGGCCAGAACCACGGAGCAGTTTGTAAACAGTTCTCTGAGGCACTGGTGGCCGGTGCAAAGGATTAAGAGCCGGTGTTATGAAGTCGTTTTTCTTAGTTTCTGGAAAGTCAGGCAGCAGCCTTGTGAATAAATTTGGGTTTCTGAACAGCTTTTTTTGGGGAGGTTTGTGAACAAACCATTACAGTAATATATGCATGTGGAAATGAAGGTGAGGCTCAGCTTTTCCAGGTCTTTCTTGGACATTATTCTCCTGACTCTTGCAATGGTTTTCAAACAGTCACTGGCTGATGAAGTCACCGGGTGATGGAGAGATCTCTGGCTTGACTCTTAAGTAATATCTGACATTACCTCTTTCTTTGTTAAGTTGGAGAAAACGTTGTTGATTTGCCCGATGCAGTGAGACAGAGTTTCAACAGGTCCATAGTAATCTGGATAATTATGGGTTTGCTACTTTAATGTCTTGTAGGATTTGTCCTATAGGGAGCATTAAGAGATTGTATAAAGGGAGACCCCCCCCCCCCCAAAACATGGACCCCAGATCAGGGCCGGTTGATGAGACACACTTCCCCATGGGGTCAAAGTGCCTTCTACCATGAAGGTGTGACGTGAACCATTCAGGACAGTCCCTGTGAGCCCCACCCAGTCTTCAGACCGCTACTTTGCCCGTCATGAAATATAGTTCCTATCTATGCGGCCTTATTGCTGTTGGGGGGGGGGGGATAGAGAGGGAGAGAGATGGAGGGGGAAAGAGAGATGCATAATGTATGGCCTAATCTGAAGGCAGTGGGGTTTGGTATGAGGCTTATGATGGTGGGAATAGTGAGTGTACTTAACAGCAGTGCGTGCCAAGAGTTTATCTTCATTTCAGGTTTAGGTCAATGACTTGCAAGGGGAAGTGACTACATACATCTCACAGACAGCTGTATACCACCATGTCGAGGCAGGAGGTTTCAGTAAGTTTTGAGTGCTTTACCTGCGTTGTGGCGATTTAAGATACTGGTCCGATGATTCAGACGTTTCCCCAACTGTCTTTGAGATGAAACCCTGACCTCTGAACGACCTTCGGAACCCACAATCCCCCCTTCGACGCCTTGGCCCCTATGATCCCTCAAGGGGAAGTGCCTGCTTCTCCATTGACACCCTTCACTAGCCCTCATCATTTGAACCTCTTGTTTTCTTGTTTGTTCTGTCATTCTCCTTCTTCTTCATCTTCTTTTTCTTCTCATCCACCTCCTCCTCTCTTCTTCTTCTCCCTCTTCTTCCTTTCTTCTGGTCCTCCTCCATCCCTTTCCCCCTGGAGGCTATTAGGATCCCTCACTTGTCCTTCTCTGGTCCTTCTCTGCTGATCACTGGACGTCACGAGCCATCACGTCACAATGCCTATGGCATTGTTTTATTGTTGTATATCAATTGCCGTGTGATTTAATATATTATTCTTTTTAGCCACCATGTGCCTAGTATAACATCTTGCCAAAGGACTACAGTTGAAAATTAGCCTGCTGGCTATCACACTGGCACATTAACAGAAATGTTGATCAATGTGCACTGTCCTTAAATAAATAAATAAATAAATGAAATGAAATCGGAGAAGGCTGACCTTCCGCAGAGGTCCCGGGTTACGCGGTGACAGAGTGTGGTGCAGGGCCCGCGGCGGCGCGAGGCCGACGTCACGACGATAGGTAATAGGTGTTGTCATAGTCCACGGGGCAGCCTAATGGAGCCTTCACTCCTTCTTCCATTAGCCTAAAATAAAGACTTTGGGAGAGGAAGGAAAGAAGGAAGGAAGGAAGGAAAAGAGAATTCACAATTCTTTCCCCGTTCATTTGTCTACACGAGGACATGGATGGCATTCAGATGTATGCCCGCAGTGCATGTACGGCTTTGTCTGGATATTGTTTGGTCTGTGTTTTATTTATCTTTTATGCTGCCTCTGCTTCTTGCCGTGAAGGCACAGGGGGTTATGTGAATGTAAAAGAGGAAAGTCTCCCACTGCCACTCAGAGTCAATATTTGGACAATACATGACGCCGCTAACACTGTGTTAATTGTGCCGCTTTTTAACTAGCTAAAAACATGCGTCTTAGTAGGTTATTTCCTTTTTTTACCCATTCACATTGCATGGCTAAAGGAAGTATTCGTAAATTTATCAGAGAGCGTTTGAAATCTGTGTAAAATGGAATTACACTTTCCCATGTCAAGCCTTAATACGACCCCCTTTTTATTCATTTTTAAATTAAAATTTTCATAATGTGTTGTGTTCAGTCAATGTCGGTTTCAATCCATAAATCTCACATCCACTATACCCCTGCCAGCACTACATTATCATTATTGACTAGGACCCAATGGCTGTGTGTATGCTCCTTATACTGCCTTGGTGAGAATATATCTGGAGTATATGGATGTTAAATGTGGCCTAACACGCATTGGTCAACTCTGCTTTGACCACCTCTTTATTATACAAATGACCACTTGCATTGTACATGCAGCACTCCTAATTGAAAACCTTGCACACATAATAATGTATACATCACCTGCAGATGTTTTATTAAAACATCTCGTCTCATTAGAATCTGATTGGGCGCTTGGGGTTGCTGGACTCCCAAACCGACCCTGTGCCCTGGCTCATATCCTGGACACACTATGACTTATGCATGGCCGACGCGGCCAGGCCACCGCCTTGTGTTTGCGGTCAGCCATTTTGAACAGGGATGGACTCCGCTCTCTCTCCGGTCCACGTCGTTAGGGCAGCTGCTCCACCGGCCATCAGGGTAATGAGGAGCAGCTTGTGAGCGCTGCAGGAACGGGGTCAGGTCACATGTCCAATGTATTGGGCAATTCCTTAATAATAGCAAATAGCTTATTGGTTAAGGCAAATAGCTTACCTGGGAGGGGTTAAAGCAAATAGCTTGAACCAAATAGCTTTGGTTAAAGCAAATAGCTTTAACCAAGAAGTAAGATGTTTCAGTATTGGACGTCGTTGGTCATAATTCTCAAAGTGTGATATCAAATCACGTCAAAAATTAGATCGTTGTTTGCAGATATGTTTTCCTTGTCTTTGTGGTGGGTTTTTCCATCATTGCTTCTCGCTTTATCTCTCTATGCCCTTTAACCCCTCCCAGGTAGGCTAATCCTTATCTATAGCATTATCCTCTCTGCATCCTTTCCTACCCTTCTCCCGGTTCTAGACCTCACCTCCATCTCACTATGGCAAAAGACATGAGGAAGGGAGAGGGCTGATGTGAGACTTCTAACCGTGTCCACCAAATATTCCATGTCCCCTCCACATAAAGAATCCCTATATCATATCCTGGTGGGAGCCCCTCCACATAAACTACCACTATCATATGGGTGGACTCTCCCACTTGTGATGTCACAGATCGAGACATTTTGGCTCAACTTTGCCTTTGCTGTTAAAAACAAGTTTAGCTTTCCACTCACAGATGTTAATGGAAGCCAGTCATCACCGCTGTTTACCCACAAGGACGGATAATTAATTAATTAGAATAGACATTTGGAAACATTATAAACAGGATGTGTGATCACCCAGCACACCGCAGGCATTCACTTAACATTTACCAAACAGCAGAACAAACAAAACAAAGAAAGGAAATATCGTACAACGAGCTGGAAACTTTTTGTTTTCGTTTCCATATTCAGGGAGGCTGAAAATTTAAACCCAGAACAACTACAGACCACAAACTCTGCAATGCCAAACTTGCCATATTAATAATTGATCATGGGACAGAGACAAGCAAGGCAATAGCCTATAGCTTGAGGCTACGTTTACATGATGACGGTCTGAACAGAAGACGCAAAAGTGGCGTCGCGTCTTCACTTTTTATTCCGCGTTTAGACAAGCGTTTTCGGGAGGAAATCTGTGTGCATACAGTGACGCAAAAGTGTGTGGAATTCGATTGAGTATGCATGCCAGGCGGCTAGGTGGTGCTGTGATACACTAACACACAACACTGCCATGTCTGAGCGCATGCGTATAATTTTCCTTCTTCTCTTATCTGCGCCGCGAAAACCAAAACATACAGATCTTTTTCGTTTCAGTAATACTAGTAATAATTCAGTAATTTCAGAAAGACTCCTGTAAGTTTATTAGAGCTGTCAGAACAGCTTGAAGGTCAGACTCATGGAAATAATCCAACATGTTTGTTTATTTCCCTGTACTGGCGCATGTATTTGACGTAAACGCGTTCATGACGTGAGCAGATCTGAGCAGAGTCTTGCGTCTTGGCAGTGTAACTCTACGGCGGAGCGTATTCAAGTTTTCCACTCTAGAGGGTGGTTTCAGAATTTTTACGTTTTTAAGCCCCAAAAATGCCGTCACCGTCTAAACGAAAGGCACTTCCGATAAAATATTTTGTGGTTTTTACCCGCAAGTGTCCTCGTGTTATCGGGGCCTGAGGCGGCTGTATAAGAACAACATGGAACCAGGAAAAACAAAGTCATTATCAGAAAACAATGCCTCCAACAATATAACATTGGGCTCTGTTTAGCCGTAATTAGGGGCTTTAATTGAACTCAGGAGTGAGAGGACCAGAAGGGTTAGTCAAAGTCATTCTCTGTATTTTCTGCTTATCACTCTCTCGGTCTGCAATAAATACAGTTCGACCATTACCGCTGACATTACAATATGTTTTTTATATCGAAGGTTTAAAAATGATCTACACAGTTTTGAGTCAAATCTGAATGTATTTTTGGTTTTGTTTGGCTGCTCCATTTAAACCTTTTTACATTCCTCCCTATTCATTGGTAATTCTTATCCAAGACTCCATCTCTTAATAAATTATGGGACACTATATTTATTATTGAGACCGTATCCATGTTAACATTTGAACTAATCAATATTCCTTTGCTCTCTTCTTCACATTTCAGACAAGAGATCTCTCACACATCTGTTATGTAGCATTCAATGAATGTCTTAATGGAGCACCCCAGAAAAAAAACAGTCAGCTTATCTGCCACGGCCCTCTTCAGAGCCAGTCGCAATCTTCATGCCTAGGAGGAGAAAATGTTAGAATTTATTGAATCTAGCGATTCCTCAGAAATTCTAGTCGTGGTATAAACGAGATCAAACATTGAATCTGGTTCTGAGAAAAACAGACCATTTTCCACCGACTGTCAATAGCTGTTGACTCACAAAAAAACAAAAACCTCATCGTCCTCCTCATCCTCATCACTTTCATCATCAACAACAAAACTCATAGCACAATTACCTTTTGTCTTGACGCTGAATACAGACCTAACTGTAAACTCAACACACACACACACACACACACACACACACACACACACACACACACACACACACACACACACACACACACAGCAGTTATGGCGGTCTTCTTCCCAGTGGTGACTCCCCTGAGACTCCCTGTGGGCTCAGCTATATATATATATATTACACGGCTCTTCTCAATGCCGTGCAACGCTCTGTTCACTTGCATGGGCCCTTCCCCAAGTAGTCAGGTAACTTATCAAACCCAGCGCACTCGGTTGCTAAGCAATGTCAACGTCTTTGGCAGACTATTTCTCATGGCAGTGCCCTCTCTCTCTCTTTCTCTCCCTCTCTCCCCGTTTTATTGACTACCTGTCGCTGTTCAGAGTCTAAGCAGCGGTGGACGGCTGGTTGATGCCCCCTCATCCCACAGGGGGAGCAGATGGTGTCATACCTTATGGATAACGAACAGAGACAACATCAGCATTATGAGTGAGATGAGCATCATGTAGGGATCTCTGAGAAAACAACACACAAACACGACGACATCAAGTCCCTTTGGCTCACGGGTGCCCAGTTTATACCGAGTTCAACCCTGAGGAAGAGGAAGAGGAGCTTTGTGCGTTCACTCGAAGACGCACACACAAACACAGGCTTTTGTTTGTGTGTTTTTGTAGGAGTACACTTGAGCTGTAACGCACATGCGTGTTGTAACGCATATGTGTGTGCGTCATGCACACGCACGACAGCGCATGCTCACAAACGCACGCACACATAAACACACACTGCATGCATAGCTCTGAGCGTACACAGACACAAACATTTACAAGGATGAAAGCACAATGCGGCGTTGATTACATCTCAACACCCGTCACACAACTGCATATAACACAACAAACACATTTCATAACAAAAACAGCAACCTATTTTGCGCACGCTCATTGTTCAATTTCCAAAAGCCTAATCCACCAGTGACTATTCTGTATGAATTGCAGTCAGAGGACAGGTCCAGCTTCATGTACGTGTGTGTGTGTGTGTTTTGGGGGCCACAAAGGCTCCCTGGGGCCCCCTCTTGGCAGAGAAGAGAGTGCAGTGTGGTAGACAGCCCTGTGTAATTCTCCCTGCACTGCATTGGCTGTCGCTGTCCATCAGAGTGGGCTGTAAAGCCCTCCCTCCGCCCACTCCATCAGCCGCCAATGCATTCACGCTCCACACTGAGAGAGGAGGCTGGTCTTTGGACAGACCAGGGTCTGCCAATCCTAGTCCACCACAGTCTGTTCCACAACAGCCTTCCCTCTCTTCTAGAAATACATTTCTAGAGGTTTGCTCTCAGTTCAGCTGACCCAAAACTGCAGAATGAATTAATGTTCCCATTATTCTTGTCATTTTGGTGAAGATTATATCATTTTTAAATCAGTATTAGCAGCAGCATCATCATCATCATCATCATCATCATCATCATCATCATCATCATCATCATCATCATCATCATCCTCCTCTTCATTGTCATCATCATCCTCATTATCATCAGCGTTTTCGAGCAGAAAAGCCTGTGAAGACTTTACTAAGGGAGGAAAGGAATCTTTATGTTTCTCCTCGAGATTGATTAAACATGAAGGTACACTATGAAAGCACTTCTGCTTTTGCTTTATTAGTTTCACCAGTCATTATGGGTTGGTCCAGGCTGAATCTAGATCTCATGGGACGTGAGGGAGAAGGGCTGTGGTTTTATTAGAGCACATGTTGTGTTCTGCATTTCCCGGCAAGGGAGCGAACAGACACACAGTGATAATATTACTACTGACACATGTTAGCTCTCCATGCCAACCTCGTCCGCTATAGCTCATCTTTTATTATTTACAGCTTGATTCGTCTTTAATCTTATGCGATAAAGTATATGTGTTCCTCCCTCCATTAAAACCTGTCCTTCACATTTTCAACTATTTTCTGCCCTTTCCCCATTTCACAATTTCTCTATTATTATGTTTTTAACTTTAAAAGAAATTCATATCAGGGAACAAACAAACACATTTGCGTTGTATTTCATACCCAGCACAGTGCTCCTTAAACACACAGAGGTTGGTTTGATCAGACACCTTCATCTAGATCTAAATGAAAGAGGAGCCAGACCTCGCTGCACTCCGTAGCTACAGGACCTTGTGTAAACTCCATTAAAACAGCAGCACAAATGTAATTAGTGTTGGGCCTCACTAAGCATAAGCTGAGTGGTAATTCACTCCTTTTCTCCCCCCTCATCCTTTCCCCCAATCCCTTCCTTATTCGCAACAAAACGGCGCTATTCAATTTCCTGCGGATCCGGGATATGAACCCAAAGGTTAAAGGGTTAAATATACGGGCTCCTTGTTCCCTGGCATTAACCTATCCCTGGATCTCTGGCTACAGTGGTGCATAAATACCCCCCTCCCCTGTGCTTTGTAGAGCAGCCTTAAAGAATGAGTTATCCCCCCGCGGTCATTCATTATTGCTCCCTTAGCACTTATGAACTGTTCATTATTAAAGGTATCTGAGTCTACGCCTTTGACACTAGCGGACCGAGGCTTCTCCTTTCTTTTATTCTTGGTGAATTCATTTAGGCGCTAGCAGTGCGTCATCTCAGACACCTCTGTGTACCGGCGAGAGGAGACTGAAAGGGAAAGCCATGAAAGAGAAGCTGCCATTGTGGGGTCTATCAAAGAAACAACCGGGTCCAACGGTTTGATTGTGGTCGCCAGTGAACGCAGCAGAATTAGAGAGTGAGGATTCCACTTTTAGGCAGTAGCCTGTTGAATACCTGCTACATGAATAGGCCTACCAACTAATAGAGATCAAACTCACTGCGAGTTGGCCGTCTCCAGGCCGAGCTGGTGCAGGTAGAAGCCCCCCAACCCTTACCCACCTCCGCCCGCACCATACGCATTCATGATAGATTTAGGGACCGTCGATTGAATTAATCCAATTCAGGGGAAGGGCACGCGCTGGATTGGCTAATGCCGTGCCAGGGCTAAAAGAGCCAGGAACCAGGAGACGCAACTCTGTCGTTGAAATGCTAAAATGAGTGGCTGGGAAATGAAAATATAGAATTATAATGGCCAAACCTGTCTGTATTTGAGCCCTCTGTATATATATATATACATCTCTCGCACACACACACAAATACACACGCCTGCAACACAGACGTCCACGCACACACACATGTAATAAAAAGAGATTCTGTGTCAATTATTTTTTTATTTGAAAAGTGAAATTGGGCGCTGGCGGTAGAGGACACCGGTGACACACTTAAAGATGGTTGTACCCGTGTCACAATCTGTGAACACATCGTTTTCACAGGACTCTCGTAATGGATCCCAGCTCTGGTTTCCTGACGTGTGCAATCTTAAAAAAATAAAAGGTTTAAAAATGAAAAGGTTTCTCCTAAAAGAGTGTGTCACATGATACAAAATCGTTCCTGGGTTTAGCACACGAGTGTATTGATTTGCAGTACAACAAGAAACATGTTGGCAGTTCACTGTGGAGCCAGCACCAGATTCCCGCTATAGATCCTGTTTTGTATTCTATAAATACGGTGAGTTGATCAATGGAGAGCAGCACTGGCAGAAGCCAACAGAGGAAGGTCCAGACTTTCTGTGTTTTTATTTTAACTGTTCACACAGTTTTTGCCATTGGATAATGACATCCATAATAACGACCATATAAACATATTCATTTATTTGTGTATCATTCTGAAATCTTTATTTTAAGAAGCAGAATTACTAAATGATCTCAGCGCATTTCAGCGTAGGCATTATTTGGGATCTCGGGCCCAATCTTGCATCCAGCGCAATTGACTTTCTACACCCACGCATGTGTCGTTGCTAGTTTGCAACTGGCGCGATGCGTTCTTTTCCCTTCACAGGCACGCGTCGCTAAATTAGGGAATGATCTTGCGCCCCAAGGGGGGGTTCAGCGAAAGGAGGAGGCGTGTTCTGACGCAAACGTTCCCTGATGCTATTTTGCAGTTTCAGAAAACAATTCCGCCACAAACCAGGAAATACTGGGTTTAAAGTCAGTGCTGCGTTGTTCAGATGCTATTTTAAGGGCGCATGCATAATGTTGCTTGTGCACCACGCGCATACACTTTGCTTCTCTCATCTACCTAGCCACCCATTCTTGATAAATTATTTGGGAAAGAACTGCTGATACAGCGGTAATAAGTTGTACTTTTAAATCAATGCATCTGCAAACACCGTACAGCAAAAGCATATTTTCTTGACACAGACATCGTGTACATGCCCATAACTTTTACGATTGATGAGTATTTGATCCTGAGAAAACATTGTTTTACCACGAGTGAGTATTAAAAATAATGAATGAATGCGGGCACGCGTGTATGCATCCATCTGTTTAAATACACGCAAACTAAACACTTAACGCATTATACAGTCCATAGCAGTGTATATATTAACGTTGGGACAACGATAATGCATACAATACTGGTAAGAAACAATGTTTGTTAATGTATTGCGTACATCATTAAAGAGAACCATGGTTACCGCATACCACCTAATTTTTTGGCCGAAATTTATTTGAGGACTCCTTTTTTCTAAAGTTGTGGAAGAAAACGGCAAACGCGCTGTCAAATATATTAACTTGTCAGATTCAAATGTGCTCATGGCTCTCAAAGGGGATGGGAGACGGCACTCTCATTGGTTTATTGCACGTTACGCCAAAACCACACCTACGGGTAATAAGGCTACTTCCGGTCATAGCCATAGAATCGCCCACAAAGCTACTTGTGTTTGGCGCTTCTCACTTGCATTTCAGACTGTTAAAATGGGGCCCCTCATGTTTTTCTCTTTCCTTAATATTTGATTCTGTTAATTTTAGATTCTTCTTAATCTGACTGCTGGAAAGCATGCCTCCAATTAGGCTTCACTTTTACAACTACAAACCAAACTTTCTGAAAAAAATACTTGACAAACCAAATCGTGCAATTATTTCTAAGGCTTTTTCTAAGGGACATTCATTCTCCTGCTTTGTTGTGGAGCTACAATAGTTGATGAGTTACGATAGATGCCGTTCATATTATCATTATTCGTAACTTTTCTTGCTACAGTAGAGCGATGTTCAACATTCATAAGACGATTGTTGAAAAATTATATCTTAGAAGGGAGAGTCACAACATAGCTGCCATGTTGTGACTCTCCCTTCTCAGCTACCTATTTTCAAACAGAGGTGAAATAACATAATGAAAGACGGTAAGAGTACGGAGGAAGAGAGAAATCAATTATCAGAGGATAACATAATAATGAGAAAAAATTGACATAAATGGGCAACATAACGACGATGGACTGACTAAGTAAAAGCAAATCTGAAAGTGAGTTTTGAGGTTAGCAGCTCCTTAACAACATGAATGTAATCCACAACTCTCAGATCCCAATTGCTCCAAGTCTTTCTGCATAGGGGTTTCCCTATTTCTGGAATATCTTATGGTAGAATACTTTTTAATAAGGGCCATGAAGTTTAAATCGGCGTCTGGGATGACACCCCGTGTGTTTGCCTGGGGGTTATGTTGTGTGATAGTACCAGCAGGGGGTTCCTAAATGCCTCTCAACGTCTTCTGTTCTTCTTGCACAACGACTGCTGCTTGTTTCTCTTCTCCTGCGAGGGATTCCCTTTTCAACCAACACTCAAAGCGTCATCATGAGAACTCGATTTACTGTTACTCAACTTTCAAATGATTGCTCTTTGAGTATAATATTTAAATAATTCCAGTATGATTGTCAATTTGAACATTTCCCTAAACATTCTGATGACATCATGAGGATATTTTATGTTTCGCAAACACCATGAACACAGGAGTGTCCTGGAGGCTTTTGTGTCTTTGGTCTTGTGTTCTTCTCAACACTCTGTTGAAGAGCACTCGGTTTTGGATGATCAGGCGTACCATCTCTGTGATCACAATAGTGTGATCACAAGGGCATTCCACTCTGTCAATGGGCCATCGGCTCAATCGCCAATCCCTGTCTGTGGAAGGAGAAAAACACACCTGCCCTGCTATGAATAGTGGGCTTGTTTCCTCCACATAGAAACGTTACTAAATCACAAACTGATTGCATTTCACCTGTCTGACTGCTACCTGGACGCAGAGAAGATAAAAGCCAAGCTGTGTGTGCCTGGGTTGGGGTGGGTGTGGTTGTGCATGTGTGTGTGTGTGGTGGTGTGTTGTGGGTGTCTGTGTTGAAGAAAAGTCCTTCTTTAGTTAAAGGCTGTTATGGGGGGGTGCGTGGGGGGGCTTGTACATGTACATATTCCTTCGATTTAAGAGCGGCCTCGCACACGCCGCAAATCCCCTTGATCATCATATTGTGTTTTTAGAACTGTCAAAATAAGAACATTTTCTTTTTTGGGGGATTCAAGGAGCTCCAAATAGATGCACTCCCTCCAGCATCACGTTAAAGCATGCAGTAGACTTCTTTAATTTTCTCACTGCGGCCCACTGCATACTTTTACTGGATTCAGTGGAATGCTTGGAATATCCATAATATAATATAATATAATAATATTCCATAAGCACCGCTAATTAACGGGAGACATGAGATGTGTTCCTGTTTCAATCAACCACCCCGGTTCTCAAATCTGCCTTCCAACAACATTGAATGTGAAATGTCAAAATCAGAACTGCACACACACACAAAGGTAAGCGACTATGTTCAGATTTCTGGGAGGGTAATGGCGGGGCGGGCCTACAGCAGGGCAGACAGCAGGACAGACAGGACGTGCTCACTGATTGTTGTTTTGTTCGGTTCGCGCTGTGATAAAAAGCGACCAAACAAAGAGTTACGCTTGCTTTGTCCTGTCGCCGTTTTACAATCTACCTCACGCAATACTAACATCAAACGGATGTGCAGGGATTTGTTGGTGACCATCAACCACAAACACACACACACACACACACACACACACACACACACACACAGACACAGAGACACACAGAG
The DNA here is from genome assembly GCF_902167405.1 of Gadus morhua. Lineage (NCBI taxonomy): Eukaryota > Metazoa > Chordata > Actinopteri > Gadiformes > Gadidae > Gadus > Gadus morhua. Next base: position 17,358,229 of record NC_044051.1, on the reverse strand, counting down.
ACACAGACACAAAGAGACACAGACACACACCAGCAGCAGATGAATCACTTTATATGGCTTCTGGTGCGTCTGAGCGTCAACTCTGCGTTATATTACGTGATGATGAAAAATTTCTGCTAATTGCAGAGTATTACTCTTCGCAGTGATTGCAGGGGTGTGGATTTACCATCCCACCAATAGCTCAAAAGATAAAGAGGGCATTAGTATGCTGAGTGTCCGTCAATAGGAAAAGGCGTCGGCGATCAATGAGGAGTTAAACGGGGCTTAGGGAACATAAACACGACGGACATGCAGATATAAATAAATATGTAAAGGCCTCTGTTGATATAGTTTTTTCAACGCATGGACTGTACCAATGTTTTACGTTGCTTTTCTCTCCCGTACGTTGACAGGTGGAATGGGCTGAATAAAATATGTGTCAGACCTCTCTGAGAGTTGAGGGCGGCAGCTTGCAGCAGGCGAAGGAGAGCCAAGGGGTGGGAGCTATGATTGAGAGGCTTTTACCATCCGTCTCCCCGCTCCACACACACATCATTCCACCGGTGTGGCCCACCTGCGAGTGGATGCCAATAAAACGTAGTCTGACGACGCCCACATGCACGCACACGCACGGACACACACACACACACAGACTCAAAAATTTCCCAACAATAATATCATACTTTGGATAGATCATAAACAATAGATTATTTTTCATAGCTGATTATGTTAATTTCTTGATTTACTTTAGCACCCTATTATATTTAATTTGTATTAGATAATGTTTTATTTTTCTTGGTGGCCCTGGCCATGACCAAGCGTTGTGAGGGCCCCCCCGTTGATGTGGTGGATCTCTCCAGGGTATTGCCCCCTGCAGGGGCGCAGCAGGCCCCCGCGGTTAACCCCCTCAGCCCTCAACAAGATGGGCCCCGCGTTGGTTTAAGCTGATGCCAGTGCTGTGGGGGTGGCTGGTGGTCGGTTGCTCCCCTCTGTTTTACTGGCTCTATCCTCTACTGCCCTTGCTGGGGGGGAGAGATAGAGAGAGGGAGGGATAGAGGGAGAGAGAGAGAGAGAGACCATCCCTAACTTATCTATTCTGTTTTTCTACTCTGAAGGTCGATGGTTTACAGGCAAGGTATAAGGGGTGTCACTCAAACTAAGATAATGACAGAATGATAATATATATATTTATATACACCACAATATTCTCAAATACTGGCCAACAACATTCCAGTGGTGTGCATTTAAAGGACAGTTTCCATAACAGGACAAACAGGACTCTGCCGTTAAGCAGGCAATGCGCTAAAAATACAACATTAAAGTTAACGGTCCAATACAACTTGTGACCTCATGTTCCCTTCACAATGCAAAAATGTCACCTCAAATTGCCGTGGAATACTATTTCCTGTGATTAAGTCGATGTATCCCAATAACGCTATAGAGGAAAGTAACTAATATGGAGGGTGGTAGCTGGAATAGTGTTAAAGAGCCCACCTCAGCCTGGCCTCGGACTCGTCACCCCACCCAGCGTATGTTTGGTTCCAATAACGGTGGTTTAGTCCCTACATAATTCGTAAGTCAGGAGACCAAAAGGCCCAGGCACAGCTCTCTCAAGTCCTGTGCTATATGTCTTGTATGGACCAATCAGAGTTCAGGTCCGTGCAGAGAGGATGGCTAAGATTCGATGGATTAAAGTTTCACATCAGTCCTTGTTTCTAGGCTCATCTTAGTAGTGTAAGTGTAATTATTTTTTTCTTTCTCTCTTTATAACCTCGAAAATGACAACTCATTTTACCTACTGATAAATTGGGCAAATTCCCTCACTTCAGAATTATAAATGATTGATTATTTTTAATGACCACACAGCCAGGCTGGTGGAATTTGTTGTCAGCTTGTTTCAGGTTCCAACTTACAAAACATATAACACAGATATACATACAGACATACACACTACACAATACATAAGGGCCATGCTTAATCCTTAATGTTCAGAGTTCAGAAAGTTTATTGCAGTTGGGATGAAACTGTTTTTTAACCGGGTTGTTCTGGAGGCAAATGTCCTGTAACGCTTCCCAGAGGGCAGTAGCTGGAAGGCATAGTGTGCAGGGTGAGTGGGGTCGGAGATGATTTTCCGTGCTCTGCGTAGTGTCCGTTTGTGGTAGAGTGAATCAAGGGATGGAAGGGGTGTGCCAATCATTTTGGATTAAAAATCTAAAAATCCATAAAGTGTTCAAGTTACCCAACCAAATAAAACCTATCCTTGACCAAAGCAAGGACAGAGCTGGTCCCAATGAGAGCTGCACTGGGACAACAATCTGCACCTGATTAATTGGGACAGGTCAGAAGCAGAGTACTACATTCCCCACGGGTCAACATAATGTGTGTTCTTACTTAGAAATATCCAGCCTATCATAAACAAAGGCATAACAAGCTGTCCTTATATGCAGGCAAATATATCAAATTAATACCCATTCAGTTTTTCGGCGCCGTGTGTTTATAGGTTATCTTCTTCAGAGCAACAAAGATATCTCTTAAAAAGCTATTTGAGTTTTGGCAAAAGTTTTGCTTTCGCCAAAGTGGAAGCGGTAAACTTCCTCTGCATGGTTCATGAAAGATCTGAAGATCTCCAGGTTAAAAACAAATGGAGTTCACAGCTTCTGTTTGTTAATCATGCTGGTCTTGTCTTAACACAATCATACAATACCCGCCAATCAGAGCAGTGTTTATCTAGTTGTTAATTAATAGAAAATCAACAGCAGCATAAAAACAACCCCTCTTATAGTAATGATCCAGGCCGATGTTTAAAATACTATAATTACTGGTACTCATATGGATTCATATATCTTTTAAATATGTATTAAGATACATTTTAAAAGTGATTATGGAGTTTGTATTTCCTAATCCTTGATGATGTGAATGATGTTAATACAGTGACTTCATAAGGTACACGTCTACATTTCGGTTGTTATGTCAGTGTTTTAAGCAGCGAACTAAACAGAGACATTTGAAAGGCGCCTGGTGTTTTGACTACACCCATTAAACATGGGAGACCTCTTTGGTTCCCATGCAAAGCGTGTTGTTTTCTGCTCGAGATGAGGAGGGATTCAGAGTTGCGAGGTTAAGACAGAAACAGATAATTGGTCTCGGTGGAGGTGAAGTGTCATCTGAACTTGGGTCAGGAGCCTTTCTGCTTGTTGTCTTCGCCACACATTGCCTCTGGCTGGGTTGGCAGCCCGCCCGGATTCGGGCCCCCAGGGGCCGGTCCTTCGTCTTACCATGTCTAAATGTTCATGTGCTTACTGTGTGCTTGTGTCACAGTGTTGATAATTTTCTAGATGCCGTCTTGCATGGTGGGGTTTGAATTTAATTCATTCAGTTTTGATGCCAATTAAATTAGAAATGTAATTGTATTTAAAGTAATCCAATTTAATCTAACTTCATCTAATTCAAACTTATGTACCCTAATCACGAAATGATAACAGAAACGTGTGTACTGAGTATACAACAGTGATTTCTTGTTGTATGGAAGTTTTCTTTATTTGTTTGTTGAAGCAAAAGAGAGAAAAAAGGCAAGCACTGCACATCCCAGTCCTTCATTACCATCTCAAAGACGCACACTTGCTGAAAAGCAGCACTTTTGTCCCAGACATAAACAATGAGAAAATAACAGAAGAACGGAAAGAAGCTTGGGAACAAAAAACAATGTTAGGCAAAAACATTATTTTAAAATAAGTGATTTGAGCGAAGTACTAAAATATATAGCCAACGTCCACGGGCTGCTTGGCCCCAGAACAGGCCAAAGCGACACCGGGTCAGCCCAGGCACACGACCAAACCCCCATCCTGGCATCGCTCTGGTGCACTACCATAAAACCCACCCAGACTCCCTGGCCCAACCTGACACCATCAGCTCTGTGGCCCCCCGCCCAGCCAGCGGTGCGCAACATCTGCCACACCACACTGTCTGCAGCAGGCCGTGGTTCAGCCGTGGCCCACTTCCTCCTCCCCTTCACTCCTCCAACCCAGTCCTCCTCCTCCTCTCCCTCACCTCTCCCCCCCTCCCCTTCACCTCCCCCCCATCTTCAATGAGTCATCATCGTCGTTATCGCCAGACACAAGAGGGTGTCTGAGGGGTATTCCATCATCCAAGCTAAAGGCAAAGCCGGGCTTATTTCGCTTAGCCTCGCTACCTTAAGCTAGAGTTGCATTCCATTAACTTGACTTAAGAGAATCTCCGCTAAGTAACCATGGCAATTTATCCGACCAAACTAACCCGGTCGGTAGCAGGCTAACTGTCAGGCTTACTTGATCGGTGTTTCAGAGTCCATCTGTCGGAAATAAGTGTAACAACAGAAGGTTCTGCCAAGCCTAGTCTGCAAAAATGATGCAAATAAAATAATTAAATGAATTGCTATATATTGTTATCCAGGATATTTTCTCAACACAGTTTTAGACAAATATATGGATTCTATCAAAATCAAAAATCAGCAGTTGGGTGCGTCATTGAATTCTTGGCGTTGGCTTATTTTTGTAATTCCCTTTTTTTATCAGAGAAATTAGGCCTAGCATTTGATTTTTTATACAATAATGTGCCTTACAATATCCTTGGAATCCAAATCTAACTTGCACAAACCCACCATGGACCACCATGGACCCACCTATGGTTAGTCAATTTAGTACATTCAAAGAAATAGAAAATATAAGGCAGGAAAAAAGAAATCTACGTGCAGCTTGAATGGCTTATTCATTTTTGGAGCAAACAGAAGGGGCGCAGACGAGAGAAGATCTTTGGCTCTCTCAAACGCCGCTTGACAAGTGGCCGTCCAAACGAAAGGCTTGTTCTTTTAACAAAGTTGTCAAAGGCACAAAGATTTTGCAAAACTGCGATAGTATCCGATCATTCCGAGAAATCCGACCCATCACTAATTCATAAGTCTTTGAAAGGTGGTGTAGGCGTTACGTAGACCGAACGGCATGACCTTGTACTCATAAGATCCACTAGAAGTCCAATTTAGCGAAGAATTTAGCAGACCCCACTTGGTCCACGCAGTCCTCCATTCCAGGAAGGGGAAATTAATGGGATTTTGTGACATTATTCAATTTCCTATAGTGGGTGCAGAATCGATGCGTTCCATTTGCCTTTTTAACTAGCAAACAAGGACTTGTCCAGCTAGAATACGACCTTTCTGCCAAATCATTCTCGAATAAATAATTCACTTCACCTTCTAAGATTTACTGTCTCTCCCCAGAGCCTCTATAGAAGCGTTGCCAAATTGGGGTGGCCTCCGCGACGTCAATGTTGTGAGTAATAAGATGAGTCTGAGTAGGTGTATCAGAAAATAAATACGCAAACTCCTTAATCAGCTCACCTAACTCAGACTTGGCTCATGCAGGCCCTGGTCACCTTGGGGACGTTTTCAAGAATATCACCAATATCTCATGTAAAGACTTGTGTTCTTTGTGGTGCTGATTACCATTTACTAATCCATTCGACTCATGAATCCAAAGCTTTGTTATTGGGAGTTTTCTTGCTAAAGATGCCAACTGGTAGGTTAAATGGTAAATGTACTGCATTTTTTTGTAGAGCTTTTCTAACAGTGGCCACTCGAAGCGCTTTACAATATTGCCAAACATTCACCAGTTCATGTACACATTCAAACACTGACGATGCTGTCCACCATGCAAGGTGACAGCCAGCTCTACGAGAGCACTTGGAGTGAGGTGTCTTGCTCAGGGATTGAACTAGCAACCTTCCGGTTACCAGCCAGCACTGGGGTTTGAACCATGAACCCTTTTGCCTGGGAGTTGAACACCCTTAACCGCAGGGCGGACCACCCTCTGTGGCACTACATATGTTTCACCACACACACGCGGTAGACAAGTGGCACTCGCTTTATTTACCCGTGCCCTGCACCAAATGGAGAGCGGCAGGCATTTCCAGTGTCCCAGCCATTGATGATTTACAATACGCCTCAATTATGGTATAGCAATTATAATATAGCATACCCCCTAACAACACCATCCCCAACAGCTTGTTAATAATAAGCCACCATAATGGGTTCCCCGCGACACACATAACCGGTTGGTCGTGGCACCCTGATGTCACCACTGTCCTCCCTGTAATTGGTCTAAGGAAATAGCCGCGATAACGAGTGTTGTCCCAGCGCTGTCTGCGGCGCTCAGGCGAGGCGGGAGGAGGAGAACGCGTGCATAAGAAACTGGTATTTGTAGTTCCCTGCAGGCCGCCTCTTTTAAACTTGCTAAGTGGTTGAGGGTTTGAGAGCTTTAAGTCAGGAGAGCCAAGTCGTCTGTGCTCTCAGCGGCTCCTGCTGGTCGAGGCCCCAGTGTGGGGCCAACACCGGCGCTGGGTCTAATCACGAGAGAGACGGGATGCCTCATCGTCGGTCTGGAAAAGGGACACCGAGCTCTGTCAGCCATAAGGTCTGGCCCTTTCTCTCTCTTCTGATGCTTCCGTTTAGCTGCCGGCCAGCATGGGGTCTAAAGGGGTCCACCAGCCGTCCTGAACCACCCCTTGAGGTTGGATGGGGGGAAGAGAGGAACAGAAGGAGTGGTCTGACGTAGTTGGCAGAGACACACTGGGTAACATGCTGGTAGGGGGGCAAGGGATAGACCACTTCCTGGTCTCGGAAAGTGTACAGCGTGGATCTGGCCATGGGGAGCTGTCGGTGAGGATGCTGTCGTGGTCCACACACACGGCAAACACGGCATTTACAACCTTGCCCCGCACCAGTCAAGGTGCTTGTTTGCCAAATTATCCCTGTGCCGAGGGGCTGCATCAACATCTCCTTAACACTTGTCTGCATCCCGTCATCCCGGCCTGACGGACGGTGATCCCTGGAACGGCAGTATTTGGGCTTCCTCTGCAGGGCTCAGCCGTCCTCCACCCGCGTGGCGGAGAGTCACGCCAACGCCCCGGCATGACAGCAATCTCTCACAGTCACTGTGTCGTCGTAGCGATGAATGGAGGCGGGGGGGTTGGGGGGTAATGATCTGCTCTAAGTGTTAACGGGTGGAAGAAGGCTGTGAACAGGCGACAGCGGGTGCTCAATTCTTACCTGGGGGGTGAAGTACAGGGCACTGATGTTTATTGGTTGACACGTGTGTTGACATGCTTTTAGTGGCGCCGCTGTGACAGCAGAAGCCATTAGAGTTTTCTTTTGTAATGGGCACCATGCGTTAATGTTTCAATATTCCATATTGAAACATTAAATCCATCTGTCCTTCAATATTGAAGGACAAATGGATTTCCACAGCAGGATGGATGGAAGAGATTAATAAAATATTTATTTTAAATATAAGTATGTACAGCATAAACGCTTATGTAAAGCATTTAAGTTATGACTTTATGGCCTAATGCTAATTGTAATGTGTTAAAGAGGACCTATTTCAGAGCGTTTTTTTTTTTATTGGTTGCTTACTATAGGCACCATCTTGTGGTGAAAATCATCGTAAACATTGTATGGTTCACATCAATGGATTTTATGAGGAAAACTTCAACAATCCTATCAAACTAATGTGAAGCTAAATTACCCATAGGGTGCTGAATTTAACCTGAAAAGGATGTATCTGAAACTGCAGAGTAGTCCGACAACACATTAACAACACACAGTAAATGGAAAACCCTCTGCCACACCTGTAGATCCATCCCTATACCATAGTGTCTACATTTTAGCCGTGCTACATTTAGGTTGTCCATTATGTCGTTTCAAAGCACAAAAGAGCAAAGGAAAATCGCAGGCATGGTGTTAAAATCTCCCCTGTAATATATTCAGCAGAATTGTTCTGGGTTTACAAGCAGAGGAGATTCCCGAATAAACATTACTGCTGCCTCCTTTTAAAATGGGCTCAGTCTTGGCCAGCCAGAGATACTCTTCATTTCAAGCTTATTTGTGTGTCCTTCATACCTGGAGCACATTGTAAACCCTAAACGGCATCGCAACATGTAGGCCCACAGTATAACAACATCGCCATGTTGAGTGTCTTCAGTTGGGAGGAATTCTCCTTCAAGAGATCAGCCATCAGGAGAACAGCTCTGCTGGCTTTACATCACTTAAAGATTATTATATATATTAAATAAAATTAATACTGTTTCTCAACCAACCTCTCACATTACTATAAATTAACTTTTGATTCTCTTTAGAATGTTGTTACTGGACTGGATGCGCATAATTCAGCTAGCTGTTATATTACTTCACACTAATATAAAATTGGTATTTAATAAAGAAAAGGTGCAAGATTAAGCTTGGAAGGCTGTGGAGAATCTAAGAACCGGTGTCTCATTATGAGAGGTAGGGAGTTCACGCCTAGACACACACACACACACACACAGACAGACACAGACAGACAGACAGACAGACAGACAGACAGACAGACAGACAGACAGACAGACAGACAGACAGACAGACAGACAGACAGACACTCTAACGGCCCCATGTAATAATCTCCACTTTGGGGGATCTGTGAGGGAGATGTTGAAGGTGATCGAGATGGAAGCGACTAGAGAGTTGTGTGGACTACTGTGGCTAGCAGGGAGATCACAAGGGCTGCATCGTCGCTTTGGGGCAAATCATTGTACGATCTGGAGACGGTAGTCATGACAGTGCAGTTGGTTTTGGTTTCAAACCCTTTGCAGGCATCCTCTGATTTAGGCATTGTTGTCTTATTATCTAAGATAGTCTTGTTATGATAAGCTAAATGAACGGAGGTGTTAAGGCTTGAATTGGTACATGATTAGCCATGAGGTAGATGCAGAGAGAGAGAGAGAGAATACTTTATTCCGGACTCAAAGATCCATTTAAAAGACGTTACAAATACATGACAATACAAATACGAGGTCAACACAGGTTAAAATACATACAAGCAGAGTTCTCCCGACACACATTATTCCCTGTATACAGCAGTGATAGCTGGCTACTGCAGATGTTACAAAATTAATAAGGCGTACTATGAATAAATACAACGTACATTAAGTACATGTGTACATTAGGTGCGTACATTAAGTGCCAGGAAGTACAACATACAATGGTGGGCGGTAGGGACTGGATGGCAGTGCAGATTCTAAGTGACTCTGAACGGGTGAATTTTGAGTCTTTTGCGGAAGCTGGTGAGGGACTCTGCAATCTTGACATCGGCAGGAAGCTCGTTCCACCACTGTGGTCCCAAAACAGAGAAGAGTCGTGACTTTGCTGAACGACCAGAGAAGCACGCACAGAGAGTAGAATTCAATTGAACATTTATTCGAACAGTCCGGTTGACTTTCAAGAAGTGCAAAAAAAGGATTACAAGATACGGTTTAACTAAACAATATGCAAGCATGCGAGTATGTGGTCGAAAAACTGTTCCTTCTCAGCCATAGAACCTGTCACAGTCTCCGTCAATGGGCCAATTAATTCACGCCACAGAGGTACGTCAATGGCTACGTCATTACCTTACACACATGCAAGTGAGTATTAAGTAGGTAACAAAAAGTACTACAGTCTACATCAAGGTAAGTATTAAGTACAATACACAATCGATGACCCCAAGAGTCCCCCCAAAGGCCATAGGGTGCGTTTGTGCAGTCCAAAGAGTTTGATGGACAGCAAAAGTCAATGAGTGTAAATGTGGTGCAAGTATGAAGAGTCAATGTATGTGCAGATCAAGGAGTGCAAATGTGGTGCAGAAATGAAAAGTCCATGAATACTCATTGTTACGACCAGCTCAAGGCCACAACACATAGAAGGACACCATACTAAGTATGATGCAAAATAATGTTTATTTACAACCAAGAAGAAGTACAACACAAACAAAGGCTGGGATCCTGTCAGGAAGTTGAGAGAGAGAGAGAGCCGGAGGGAGGATACACTTATATAGGCTGCACCCACAGCTTCATGCAGGTGCCCGCAATCACCTCTCAGGAGGATGCAACTTAAAGAGTCATGGCTGACACGTACAATGGGACAGACAACAATATATATTGACACGTAACAACCCCTCCCTTAAGATGACAGCCATGCTGTCAGCATTGACATTCTAGGGCACACGTGAGAGGGCATCGGCCACAACATTATCACACCCCTTCTTATGCCGAATCTCGAAATTGAAGTTCTGCGCCAATAGAGCCCACCGCATGAGCCGGTGGTTATTGTTATACATGCAGTTTAGGAAGTCTAGAGGGTTGTGATCGGTGAAAACCAACACCGGTTGCGTTGAGCCAACATAAGCATCAAAATGTTGGAAGGCCCAAAGCATGGCTAAAGCCTCTTTCTCGATAGTGCTATATCTACCTTGGGCTACAGAGAACTTTTTGGAAAACTAGCAAACAGGATGATCGATACCAGAAGAATCTTCCTGCAGCAGGACAGCACCAGCACCAGTCCCACTTGCATCAACCTCTAACTTAAACGGCACTTCAAAGTTAGGAGCCAACAACACTGGAGAAGAGCTTTTACAGACTGAAAAGCCAGCTCACAATTGGTGTCCCGTAACAAATCCTTTGTGGGGCTAAGGAGGTCAGTCAAAGGAGACACAATGGCAGCAAAATTACGGCAGAACTCTCTATAATAACCAGCTAGTCCAAGAAAGCGACGCAGTTCCCGCTTAGTGGTGGGAGCAGGGAACTCAGTGATAGCTGTTATTTTGGCATCCACTGGCCGCACTTGACCCTGACCAACCTTTTTGCCAAGATAAGTGATGGTGGCCTTGGCAAACTCACATTTTGCCAGATTCAGTGTGAGTGAAGCATCTTGCAAACACTGAAACACAACAGACAAGGTTTCCACATGGAACTGCCAGTCAGCAGAATAGACCACCACATTATCAAGGTAGACCTCACAATTTGCTACACCAGACAACACCCTTTGCATAAGGCGCTGAAAGGTGACAGGGGCATTACGCATACCAAATGCCATGACTGTATATTGCATAAAACTGTCTGGTGTCACAAATGCAGAGATCTCAGACGCACAAGGTGTTAAAGCTACCTGCCAGTAGCCCTTTAGCAGGTCCAACTTGGTGACATAGCGAGCAGCTCCAACTCTATCAATGCAATCCTCGACACGAGGGAGAGGAAAATAATCTGGTTGAGTTACATTATTGGTTTTCCTGAAATCAGTGCAAAAGCGTGGTGTTCCATCGTCTTTGGCACTAATAAACATGGAGAGCTCCAGGCACTGAAGCTGGGAACAGCCAGGCCATGCTGTTGCAAATACCCAACCTCTTTTTGCATTCAAGCTCTTTTTATGGGATTCACACGATAGGCATGCTGCTTATTAGGTAGACAGTCACCAACATCAATGTCATGCTGCAACACAGTGGTTTGGGTTGGCACATCTGAGAACAGTATATGATGATGTTCCATTAACTTAAGAATGTCACCCGTATCTGTCCCAGAAAGATGATACAGGTAATTTTCCAAATCACCCAACACTTCAGAATTCGGCAGCCGAGCATACAGAACAGGAGCATTTTGCATCATTCTTAGTATGGTGTCCTTCTATGTGTTGTGGCCTTGAGCCGGTCGTAACATAATGGGGGCTCTTCCGGGATTTTGAGTAGGTGAGTTTGTTTTTGTTTCTCTAGACCCACGTTTTTCATTTTGTTTGTTTGTTAGGAGGTCCATGCTTGTTTTGCCACATGAGGTTTTTTTTTTCCCCTCTGAGCTTTCCTGGTTAAGTTAGTCGACGGGTGTTGGAGAGACCATCACCACTTGATTGTTTTTGAGCGGTAACCCTGGGGTGGCCCTTGGCGTGCCCAGGAAAGTCGACGAAGACTATTTGAGTCCTAGTTAGTTAGATTAACAGTCTTAGATAGATAGGGAACCATGTACGCTCTAGAGTAGCTTAGTTAAGAACACCAACCTCTCTATTGATAGCATGTGGTGGCACGTGCCGGCCTTTGTTTTCCACACGCAACCTTGTTTGGTGAGTGAGGAGGTAGTGCAGTTTTTGTTTTGCACAGTATTTTGTCAAAGTCTATGCTGAGGTGGTGGTCTTCTGGTGAATGTGGGACCCTGTAGCGCATATGCATATGTGGGTTTTGTTTGTTTGGTCACATGGTTTTTGTGATGCACTCTCTTCTCAGTGGAGAAGAGCAGTAGACTCTAGTGTTTGAGTGGTGTGGGCTCATGGCAGTAGAGTGGTAGTAGTAAACTATTTCTATACTGTGTGGCAAGAAATAGTAATTGAGTAACTGCTACGGTTCAGCCTAGTGTGTTCTTTGTAAGTTCTGATGGCTTACTTCTGGCTTTGTGTAGTCCAATGTGACATTAACTGCGCGTGTTGTTTTTGTGGAAGTGTGACACTGTCATGCTGGGGTGTTTGTAGTCACTTAATCCCTGTGCTTGGTTTTGTAGCACTTGCTGTGTGGTAGTGTTACTGTGTTGCACTGGGTTGGGCCTCTCAGTGGCATTTCTTCAAATTTGTATAAAGTTACTGTGGCAATTTCATTATGGAGTTTGACCTAGAGAAGTTTAGAGAAGCTCTTACAGCAGAACAGCTTTTTAATTGCAGCAAGGCACAGCTCATGTCCATTGTATAGCACTACTGCATTGAAACTGCATCAATTTCCCTTAAGAAAGATGAGCTGAGAGCCAGAGTAGTTACTGCTCTTAGTCAGCAGGGAGTGAAAATGAGTGAGTCTAAGGATTTTGACTTAAGTGATCCTGTTAAGGTGTCTGGTAGTAAGTCAGAGGCTGTAAAGTTGCAAACTCAGGATGTTCAATCTGTTCATTTGCAAGAGTTGGAGTTGCAATTCAAAATAAAGCAGTTAGAAATTGAGGCAAAAGATAGAGAAGAGGGGAGGAAGTTGGAAATGGCGAGGTTGCAGGTGGTACATGAGGAGAGAATGAAAGAATTGGAGATGAGGTCATTTGAGACGCAGTCTCAGAGTGCTAGTTCATCTTCTGCTTCTCTTCGGTTTGATGTTGGGAAGAACATTAGTTTAGTTCCTAATTTCTCTGAAAAAAATATACTTTCCCATTTTGAGCGTGTAGCCACCACGTTTGAATGGCCTAAAGTTGTATGGACATTGTTGCTGCAGTGTGTCTTAACAGGTAATGCCCTGTTTACACCTACCCGATAGTGGGCCCCGATGGTGCCCGATGGCTAAATCAGCAGCTATCGTTATAACATCGGGAAATAGTGTGGTTGCATCGGGAAACACCGTTACTCTTCCCGGGAACATCGTTAGACAACGGGAAGAAACGGGAAGAAATGCTCAATGATCGGGCAACAACGGGCAACATCGGCAAAGAACGAACATGTTTGTTAATTTTGGGTCTATCGGGGTAGAATCGGCAACCAGGTGTTTTTATGGGCTAATCGGCTATAATCGGGAATAGAACGGGAGTATAACGTAAGACATCGCAAGTCGTTCGGGAGTTTTCCTGGAGTACATCGGCTATATTCGTTAATCTTCCCTGCTTTATCGTGTTTTATCGTCTTTATATCGGCAACTTCAACACACGAAAGACCCTCGAGAACCCTAGACAAATAACGATTGTGAGTGAACAGATTGTGTTAAGGAAGACCCTCAATCTGCCACTTGGGTATAAATAGGGGGTGATGGATGGATGTCCTACTTTTATAATTACAGGGTACTTCGCCCATTTAGAACCGGCGTTCTATTATTATAAAATCGCTATTGTAATATAAATAAATATATAAATAAATATCAGTCTAAACCAGTCTCCCCTTTGCCTTCTCCATGACGCGTTTGGCGTCATTCGAAATGACGTCAAATGACGCCAAACGCACTTCGGGTGTCTTCCCTGGCATAAATCGTTATGTTATCGTTATAACATCGGGTATGTGTAAATGCTACCCCGATAAATTGACCCGATCATACATTTTTAGCCCGATGTCACCCGAATCACCCCGACTTCCACATCGGTGGTCCATCGGCCATTAGCGGCCATTAGCGGGATGGTGTAAACGGGGCATAAAGCACAGGAGGTCTACTCTTCATTAACACTTAACCAAAGCGCTGACTACGAAATTGTTAAAGGTCCCATGACATGCTATTTTATGTATTCTTTAATATAGGTATTAGTGGGCAACTAACACAGTATTCAAAGACGTTCCCGAAATTCAGCCGTGGTGCAGAGTTACAGCCACTCCGAGCCAGTCGCACATTGAGCTTTCCCCAAATGCGCCGTTTTGGTGTCTGTAGCTATAATGCAAATGAGGAGGAGCGAGGCGGGTCAAGGAGGAGGGTGGGGATGTGGCCCTGAGCAGCTTGCAGCCACGGTACCATGCGCTCTGTTTACAGTGGATGTATCGCAATGGCGAGGCGCACACAGCCTTAATTTACACACTTATTGTATGTTGTACGTCCTTGTACTTAAAAATAGTACCTAGCATCGTGTAGCATCTTATCCTTGCTGACTTTGTTGCATACGGGGAATGGGTTTACGTAGCGATTGTAAGAATGAATGGTTCTATGAACTTCTGTAAATATTCTAGAACACACGGGAGTCCTGGAGCTCTATATCTAAATATTATCATATAGCCTACATTGATATCTATATCAAATAATCTATATTATCAAGGCCAAAAGCTGTGTGAGCCGATATTATGAACCTCAAACGACCGCGTTCGGTTCTCCGACGTTCCTGGTTCTTCAACGTCCACATCAATGTGAAGTAGAATGACCCGCGACAAGGAGGAGAAAGGGATCGTTGCCGGGCAGCGCTTAGGCGGTGGTCCCTCAGCGGGGCTCAAACGGGAGACATTCGCCGCCAACAATCCCTTTCTCCTCCATGTCGTGGTTCATGTTCTTGAGGGAGTCAAAGCCAAAGTTCCTTCCCCCCAATTCATTCTCAACCTTGTCTGAGATAACCCCCAATATGAGTCTTGTTGTAGAAATACCAGAGACGAGAGTCCGACGTGTTATGCGCCATAACACCTAAAGCAGAACGGTTATCCAAATAACAAGGAAGTGTACAACACTTGCGTTACAGTCCTGGAGCTCTATATCTAAATTATATCATATAATACATAGATATCTATATCATATAATACATATTATCACGGCCAAAAGCTGTGTGCGCCTCCAGAAGATATTATGACTCACAAACGACTTTGTCGGGTTCTGCGACGTCTCTGGTTCTTCCACTTTCACATCAACCTGAAGTCGACTGAACCACGCGCTGCCTGCTGCCGGCTGCCCGCTGCCGGGCGATGGTGCCTCGCGGCAACCGGCGGCATGTCGCAGTTCATGTACTTCAGCGAGTCAAAGCCAAAGTTCCTTTCCCCCAATTCCTTCTCAACCATGGCTCAGATAACCCCCACAACAGTCTCGTTGTGGAAATACAAGACACGTCAAAGAACCGACAAGAAACACTTGCGTTACAGTGTGTGTATTCACACACACACATGTGGCGCTCGCACGGTCGAGTCTCATTGGCGGGCCAACGTCTCTGGGCGGGCTAGGCAGAGTAAGGGGAGGAGCTTAGATGCTTGATGACGTCCTAAATAAAGACATTCCAAATCAGCGAATCACAAGGCGAGCAGAACAGCTAGTGCTCGTTTTACACCAAACGCAAGTTTTAGCCACTGGGGGACCATAGGCAGGCTAGGGGAACTCATATTTATGTTAGGAAACCTCATAAAGTGAGATTTTCATGTCATAGGACCTTTAAAGCAGCCATCTTGCGTTCCTATGAACTGGTCCCAGAGGCCTATAGGCAGCGGTTTAGAGGTAGTCGTAAGGTTATTCAAACAGACCAGGGCAACAATTTTATGTCGAAAGTGTTTTCTCAGGTGTTAGAAGTGTTGGCTGTGAAACATAATGTCTCTAGTGCCTGCCATCCAGAGAGCCAGGGGGCACTGGAGCGCTTCCACCAGACCCTTAAGTCTATGATGCGTGCTTATTGTCTTGAAACTGGTAAGGAATGGGACGAGGGTATACCATTCCTGCTTTTTGCTGTTCGAGGGACTGTTCAGGAATCATTGGGTTTCAGTCCTGCAGAACTGGTATTTGGCCACACCGTTCGTGGACCGCTGAAGTTGCTACCTGAGCAGCTGACTGGGGTTGCTTCTCCTACTCAGAATGTGCTGGACTATGTCAGTGCTTTCAGAGAGCGTCTTCATCATGCTGTGAGGTAGCAAAAGAGGCACTGTCTGACTCCCAATCTAAAATGAAGGCTAATTTTGATAAGAGTGCTATTGAACGCAGCTTTAAGCCTGGAGACTCTGTGTTGGTTTTTCTTCCTTTTCCTGGTTCAGTGCTTCAAGCTAAATTCACTGGCCCTTATGTAATTGAAGAACTAAGAAACTAAGTGAAACTGATTATGTTATTCGTACTCCTGATGGGAGACGAAAGACTTGTGTATGTCATGTGAACATGCTCAAGCCCTATGTTGTCAGGTCCAGTGAAACGGCTCTCTCTCCTCCAGTTAAGGTGTTGCCTGTAGCTTTAACAGCAGTGTTTCCAAGCTATTCTCCTCAGGATGATGCTCTACTGATGCAAGATGCTCCTGTTCTGTGTGCTCGGCTGCCGAATTCTGAAGTGTTGGGTGATTTAGAGAATTACCTGTCTCATCTTTTCTAGCTGCGTCTCAAATATTGACACGTAACAACATGTATGAACTGATGTGTGGGCACGCAAATCCAAGTATGAATGTTTGTCAGTGCGTGAAAGCATGCCAATTGAAGATTGGATTTGTGTTGGATTTGGTCCTTTGTGCCCGGCAGGGTCTTCATCACCTTGCCCAAGGGCCAGGAGTTCAGCATAAGATGATCTTTGAGCTTCAACAACCATACAGCAGCTCTTTTCAGTTTCTTCAATAAACTGGGCGGTATGTACCATACCTGTCCATCGTTCCTTCGCAACTCTTCTTGTGGCACTTTTTCTGCGTAGCCCTTTCGCAGTACATCCTCCACCTCCATCAATCCTTTTTACTCTGTTGCATAAGCAGAATCCTTCTTGAATCTCGTGGAGAGACTCTGTGTGCGTTGCGCTGCCACCTTATGGTTGTTGGGTAACTTTACCTTATTGTCACGGAAAGGTAAGGGTAGGTGGTAATAGCCATGTTTGAGTGTGACTAATTAGTTGACTTCTTGTTGACTACTTTGCCTGGGTTCCATTGCCTTTGGAACGTTCATTCATATCAGAATCTCAATTTTGGCTTCATTGCTGTAAAGTTGGATTCCATTGAGGTACGGTCATTTTTCTAGGTCATGCTGAGCAAGCAGATTTTCTTTGGAAACAGGAATTTGGCATTGGGTGTATACTTTAGGGAGATCAATGTACACACCTCCATCTAAGTCAGGGATGGGCAACTGGCGGCGGCCAGTTGCCCTGACTGAGTGAGGATGCGGGCACTCAGTGCGGCCCGCATCCGCACTCAGTCAGGCCCGCACATAAAAAAAAAAAGAATAATAATAATAATAATTGATCGAGTTACAGAAAACTCGGTCAAGAAAGATGAGAAGAATTCATAGAATTCGAAGGCAAACCCATGCGTCTAGTTTGCTTAGAAGCGATATCAGTCATTAAAGATATCCACTTAAGTCGCCACTGCAACTACTACAACTGCTTGTTAGGTTTGAGTTCATTGAATTGTTGCACTTAATGTTGGGCCACTGTTTTTGAGTTTTTTGACTTCATTGAATGATGATGTATTTGAGCCCTTTGCACTGATAAAAATACTGACCATTCATGTGGCTGTTTGAGCATGGAAAACATGAAATTAATGTATTTTGGTTCAATTAACATACCGTACATAGGTTATGATTCTGGATGATTTTTTAGGTAGTGGCCATCCGCAAAATGCACCAGAATACAGGAAATCATATCTACCAAATTCAAAATTGTGTAGCTTCTCTCAGCTCACGTTTAGTCATGTGGCCCTCCGATGGTTATGATGAAAAATGTGGCCCTCTTTATCATGAAAGTTGCCCATCCCTGATCTAAGTGGCTTACTTGCAATCCACCTGTGAGCACATAGCTGTTAACCGGTCTGTCTTGTCCCAATGTTCGCAATATGAATTCAAATTTGCATCCTTTGGCATTCAGCTGATGCATGATGTTCTTGGTGCAAAAGTTGGCTGAGCTGCCCGGGTCAAGGAAGGCATAGATTCTGATGGTTTTGCTGCCGTTGGCCACCTTGCCTTGAACAGGGACTATTGCTAAAGGGCCATCCTTGCTGGCCCCTGTTGGGTGATCAGCTGAGGCCAGTGCACTGTTGAGTGTTGTTGATATTGTGGAATCTGTGTTCAGTGAGGTCTGCTGATCTGAGTTTTTACTGTCAATGCTAATCCATACATTTAATAACAAAGAATTATGACGTAACTAAGAATGTCTCAGACCAAATGCAGTAATCCTAATTATGGCTTCTTCAGTACGACATTAGCTGTATTTAACTGACCATTGCACCTGGAATATTGGTAGAACAGTTTAGTCTATGTTTGCACATGCAATGTTCCTACAACTGTTAGGAATCAGAAGGTGCTTTTGACCTATAAAGGATTTTGACCTATATTGAAATGTTATGTCAAAATTCAACTTTGTGGGTTCAGCTCACAAATGTCCCCATAAGGTAAATATGAGCTTTGAATGCAGTCAATGAGGTTATCAGTTTTTATTCTCTCACCTTATTTTTTCCTTGTTGTGGTTCTGCCTTTCGAAAGAGTCTGACATTAGCATCTGGCACATGTTAAAGCTGTCACCTGACGCAATCAATAAACGTCACCGTTTCTGAGGTTCTGAGTTAACAATTTCTAATGAATATCATTTCCATTATTTATTGGCTGTATGGCCTTGAAATTAAAAGTGTAATCACAGAAAAAAAGAAGAAATAACTCTATGAACTCGATATAATACTCTTCGGAACAACAAAGGTTGAATTTTCTGTGCTGCCGTCAAAATATTTGTTTAAACATTATGTAACACATAACCTGCCGATGTGTTAATGAAACACACGAGTCCTCGCCAATGCTTTGAATAATGGTTATATAGTTTCTGTGGACCTCATGTTATTTGTTTAGAATTTGTTGTTTATTTGAATACTTTGACAGGTTTTGAATACATTTTTATTAAAATATGCTTTTGTGGGACTCAAACAGTGAACGAAACAGTGTCCAATACAGATTTAATATTTAATCCTCATTTAAAGTGGATGTGACACATTTCATTAAATAGCACGTAGGGGCATCAGGCCCTCAAGCACAGGCTGTGGATTTGGGGATCGGGCCAGTGCCTGTCTGATGGGAGTTTGTTTGTCTATACTATATCTATTGGGAGTCTCTATATCTTTCATCTAAATCTCTAGCGATAATGAAATACATTGATGTGAACATTTATTAATTATTAATTTATTAATTAACATCGATGTTGATGGATGTTTTTGGGAGGCTACATCCATTTGAAGAATCACACCAGCAGATCGCCACATTGGCACACAGCACTGGTCGCAAAGTTTATACTTGTTTTTTTCCTTTGACAGGTTGTAAAAACTCCCATAATTCACCTTATTTTGATTATAAAGTCTGTATTTTAATAACTTGCTGTAGTACAATTTACTCATAGGACACATTTCACTACACACGGTGCATGCAGAACAATCTCTTTGGAGTGGTTCAGGGTGAGATGATGGACCACTCAACCCATCCCTTAATAGGTTGCTGCATCAACCTGCCAATGGTTTCATTCCGTAGCCCCGCTTTTTTCTTCTCCTTACCGAAGCTCATGGGAGTTCACACAGAGTAGTTCAATTCACTTATGGTGGGGCGTGAGGGGAGCAACCAGTTGGAGAGAGGCTGGGATCGATATATGTCTTGTATATTATGTCTGCTTCACCTTTGAAAAAAACGCAGCAGTTGACAATATTGATATGCCATTCCACTCCACATCTCTGCAATATTCATACTTTGCAGTCACGAGACTACCATGGCTACCTGGAGGGCAACAAACGCCGACAAAATGGCGACGAACAGTGGTCAGCCAGGGGAATTGCAGCCTTGCAGATTTCCAATGCTACAATCAATCAACCATTTTTTGTGTCACAAAATGTTCAAATTAGATATTAAGATAAACCTTATGATCCATACACAGCACCCGCTGATGTTTTCATTGCTTTGAAGCTTGCAACGTCTCAACCAGACTTGGAGTTTGGAGATATTTACATCTTATCTTATAGAGGATCCGTCACCTTACACCGCACAAAAAATGATAGCCGACAAAAGTACGGATAGCTAACTCTTTTTCAAGAGTGG